>NC_053425.1:25549447-25744624 GCF_007990345.1 Gossypium hirsutum
TAATTAAATGGCCATTATTTTATGCAAAAGAAGGGAATAGATTAAGAAATGAATAAAAAGAAAGTAATGAAGACAAAGCTTCATCTTTGTCTTCTTGGCCGGATTGAAAGAAAGAATTGGGGCAAAAACATTCGGTCACTTGAAGCTTGAGAAGGGGGGGAAATGGGTGAAAGAAAACTAAGTGTTTCATCTTTGTTTCTTCTAAGCCGAATGTGAAGGAAGGAATAGGGGCAAAGAAACTTTCGGCCATTTGAATGCTTAATAAGTAATTTTTAATTGTTTTTGTTATTTCTGGTTTTTTGAATGCAAATTTTTTTGTATGATGGTTCGCTATGGTATAAGGAAATTGATTACTTCCTTAAGTTTGATGAAAATTGGAAAAAAATTACTAAAAATAAATTCTAAATGTCATATATGTAATACCCAAATAAAATGCTGATGTCTTGAACAAATATTGTTTCGATGGTGGAATGAGTAATGTCATGTATAGGTTTCGGCTATGGATTTTCATGTTTAATATTTTATGTTGGTGTTCAAATTGAAAATGGATGTTAGTTGTGCTATAACACTTGCTTAATGATGAAAGGATCATGAGCTTAGGGCTTGAGAGGCATTCGGCTTTGGAGTAAAAATAATAGAAATGGTGTTTAGTCAATGCAAGTGTCCATACTTGTAGAATGTATTGAGTGTTGCAATCGGCCTTAACATAGACATGTGTGTGTTCGGCCATATAAATGGGCACCTAAGTTGATGTGTATGTTCGGCCAAAGGTAAGCATGTTGATGGCTTTATCTTGACTTAGAAGGTTCGGCTAAAGGGAAAATTAGCTAATATGTCGAATTCGATTCGTGAATTCGTACATATGTGACTCTAATGTCTAATGTGTATATGGACTAAGTACCTTGAGGTTCTCTTTTGATGTTCGAGTGAATTGTATTGAATCATTTGATGTGATTAAAAATGCATATGACCATTGTGTATTTGAGCTAAAAGGTGGCCATATGACCCATCAAACTCCTTGTCATATTCGGCCATAAGCTAGCAAAATGAGACTTTAATGAGTTAAATCTGTTTGATTTAGCTCAAGGAGTTAAAGGAGGTGAATCGAGCAAAGGCAAAGAAAAGGTCATCGAGTAGCCGAGTTGGAACCGTCTTACCCAACACGAGGTAAGTCATTAAGCATGTAGTTGGCGTTATTTCAAATGGTCGTAATGTTTATGTATTGATGCTGAATGGAATGAATAAATATACATATATATATGCATGTACGGATGTGATAATGAAATTGTTGAATGGAAAGAAAAGAGGTAAGATGTACTGAGTTGTTGATCTCGGCACTAAACGGGCGGGTATAACCATTTACGACCATGAGATTGGCGCTAAGTGCGCGGGATTAAATTGTACAGCACTAAGTGTGCGATTTGACTATGTTGCACTAAGTGTGCGAAATGAATATGATGCACTAAGTGTGCGAATTGACCATGCGGCACTAAGTTTGCGAGTTTGACTATGTAGCACTAAGTGTGCGATTTGATTATGTAGCACTAAGTGTGCGAGTTGATTATATAGCACTGAGTGTGCGGACTCAATATGCATTCGTGAATCATTATGGACACTATGTGTGCGACACTATTGAGTCGATCGCGGACAGCGGATCGGGTAAGTGTCTTGAGTACATGGCTAATAGGTGCTATGCTTATACTTGGTGTTGAGCTCGGTAAGTTGAACCTATGTGACAATATACTTGAAGTCACGTACATAAAATTTATCGTAGGATGGGTGAAAGGCCGTTTAGTCGTTGATTGTAACGAAATAAATTGATTATGAAAATGCTTCAATGTCCTATTGATGAGTATATGGAATTGAATGCATGAATTGATATGAAATTGAATCGATAGGTTGGAGGAACTATGGTATGGTTCGGTATGGATGGAGTAAATTGTCTCGTTCCATTTTGTTTCCTCTTGTGATAATGTTATTGATGGATGGTAGTGCATTGCTTATGACTTACTGAGTTATAAACTCACTCGGTGTTTCCTTGTCACCCATTATAGGTTGCTTGGACTCAACTATTTTTGCGGGGTCAGGCCGTTATCGAAGTCATCACACCGGATAGCAAGTTTTGGTACTTTCTTCTTAGTTGGCTTAGAAGAACATTTTGGCATGTATAAGCTATTACGTTGTGTTTGAACTTTGGCATGTAAACTTTAAGCCATGCGAAAATGGCACGAATGTTCGATTGAGTTGGATCAAGGGTAGGCATGAAATGGACCTAGTTACTTTCGTAACAGATGCTGGCAGCAGCAGTGTCATGAGATTGAAAAATCACTAAAAATAGTAGGAGTGGAATTAATTGATGAATAAATTATGTAATCGAAGCTCGATGAGTCTGTTTTCATGAGGAAGTAACGAAAAGATCATATGGGCAGTATATTAAGAGATAATCAGATTTTTATGGGACAGGGCCAGAACGGTTTCTGGATTCCCTGCTCCGACTTTGGAAATTCATTATAAATTAACCAGAGATAATTAGGGTCGTACCATATATGTACAGATTCCTCTCTGAGTCTAGTTTTCATAGAAACAAACGGCATCAGTATTGAAGCCCCGTGCAGGGAGATATCCAAGTCGTAATGGGCAAAGGTCAGTGTAGTCGACCCCTGCAATATGGGAGACTTTGACTAATAAACTGTACTAATTGGCCCGACCAAAAATTCTAGAAAAAAATACATAGATGGGCACATGAGTCTAGTTTCTGGGAAAAATCACGAAATTGATTTTCGAGTTACGAAACTCAAGATATGATTTTTAAAACGACTAGTACACAGATTGGGCAGTGTCTGGAAAATAAATTTTATAAGGGGTTAAAGTCAGTTAACACCTCGTGTTCGACTCCGGTGTCGGTTTCGGGTTCGGGGTGTTACATTTGATTGGTATCAGAGCTATGGTTTAGTCGGTTCTAGGACTACCATAGCGCGTATGAGTCTAGCTATACATGCCGAATGTTAATGTTTAAATGTGTGATGACTTCCGACGGTTGAAATGTTTTTGTTTTGATTAGTAAATGGACCCCGGTGAAGAAAGAACCCTAGCGGATGACGTTGAGAGCGTAGCGGCTGCTCCTGCACAAGGGACGCCGCCTGTTGAACCTCAGTCATCTGCGAATAATCAAGGTGAGGGGGCTAAACAAGCCTTCTTTACCATGATGAATGAGTGGGTCGCGCAATATGCCCGAACCAACCCGGCTGTCCAACAATTCCCAAATTTGAATAATCCACCCCAAGAGCCTGTAATGCCATCAGTCGCTGATCCTGTGAGGCTGAGTAAGCCACCTGTAGACTTGATTAGGAAGCGTGGGGCCGAGGAGTTCAAGGCCATAGTAACTGATGATGCCGAAAGGGCCGAGTTCTGGCTTGATAACACCATTCGGGTGTTCGATGAATTGTCATGAACACCCGACGAATGTCTAAAATGTGCTGTATCTTTGTTGCGAGACTCAGCCTACTATTGGTGGAGGACCTTGATTTCCATAGTCCCGAACGAGCGAGTAACTTGGGACTTCTTTCAAACGGAATTCCGGAAGAAATTTATTAGCCAACGGTTCATTGATCAGAAGCGTAAGGAGTTCTTGGAACTCAAGCAAGGCCGTATGACTGTATCTGAATACGAACATGAATTCGTAAGACTCAGTAGGTATGCCCGGGAGTGTGTAGCTGATGAGGTTGCTATGTGCAAAAGATTCGAGGAAGGATTGAATGAAGATTTAAAGCTACTAATGGGTATTTTGGAAATAAAAGAATTCGTAACACTAGTCGAACGAGCCTGCAAGGCGGAAGAACTTGGAAAGGAGAAGAGGAAGGCTGAATTTGAAGCTAGAGATTATCGTAAAAGATCGACGGGTAAAGCTCCGTTCTCAGCTGTAAAGAAGTTCAGGGAGGACATTAATAAGTCGAGGGCGACTGCGGGAATTTCCATCAGGGCAAGACCATCGATGGGCTCCCGAGCTACTTCGGTAGCTAGTGTGGGCAATAATCGTCACGAGAAACCTGAATGTCCCCAATGTGGAAGACGAAACCTAGGTGAATGTTGGGGCAAGTCTACTAGCAGGGCCTGTTACGGATGCGGTTCGAAGGACCACTTCATTAGAGATTGCACGGAGCTGGATGAGAAGAATAAGATTCAAGGTGCAAGACCTAGTGGAGTGACATCTAGAGGTAGACCACCGAGAATTTTAGGAGGCAGGGGTGGTAGTCAGAGGGGGGCCTCTGATACGGCCGATCGAGCCGAGAACTGTACTCCTGCTAGAGCATATGCCATTCGCGCACGAGAGGAGGCATCCTCCCCCGATGTCATCACTGGTACCTTCACTCTCTTTGATACTAATGTGATTGCATTGATTGACCCTGGTTCTACTCATTCATATGTATGCGAAACCTTAGCAACCAGTAAGACTCTACCTGTTGAGTCTACTGAGCTCGTAATTCGAGTATCAAACCCTTTGGGTCAATGCGTACTTGTTGATAAAGTGTGTAAGAGATGCCCTCTAATAATCCGAGAATCCTGTTTTCCGGCCGATTTGATGCTTTTGCCGTTCGACGAGTTTGATGTTATTCTTGGTTTGGATTGGTTAACCGCGCATGATGCGGTTGTGAATTGCAAAAGCAAGACTATCGATTTGAGGTGCGCAAATAACGAAATAATCCGAGTTGAGTCTGCAGACTTAAGGGGGTTGCCAGCTGTAATATCAGCAATGTTGGCCCAGAAATATGTAAGGAAAGGGTGCGAAGCATACCTCGCGTATGTACTTGATGACAAGGAGTTAGAAAAGAAACCCGAATCGGTGCCGGTGGTTTGTGAATACCCGGATGTTTTTCCTGAAGAGTTACCGGGTTTGCCACCTGTTCGGGAGGTAGAGTTTGGTATTGAGCTTGTACCTGGAACTACGCCAATTTCGATCGCTCCGTATCGTATGGCACAACCGAGTTAAAAGAGTTGAAAGCTCAGTTGCAAGAATTGACGGATAGAGGTTTCGCTCGACTGAGTTTCTCACCTTGGGGTGCACCAGTATTGTTCGTGAAAAAGAAGGACGGAACCATGAGGTTGTGCATTGACTATCGTCAACTGAATAAAGTGACGATAAAGAATAAGTATCCGTTACCGCGTATTGATGATCTGTTCGATCAATTAAAGGGAGCATCGGTGTTTTCAAAGATAGATTTGAGATCGGGTTATTATCAGTTGCGGATTCGAGATTCGAACGTACCCAAAACTGCTTTCAGAACGAGGTACGGTCACTACGAGTTCTTAGTGATGCCGTTTGGGCTCACTAATGCCCCTGCGGTGTTTATGGATTTGATGAATCGGATCTTCAGGCCGTATTTGGATCGGTTCGTAGTTGTGTTTATTGATGACATCTTGGTCTATTCAAGAGATGAGACCGAACATGCTGAGCATCTGAGGCAAGTGTTGCAAATTTTGCGGGATAAGCAGTTATATGCTAAGTTCAGTAAGTGTGAGTTCTGGTTAAGAGAGGTTAGCTTCTTGGGTCATGTGGTATCCGCATCGGGTATTCGAGTTGACCCGAGCAAAATTTCAGCCATACTTAACTGGAAGCCTCCGAGAAATGTTACCGAAGTCCGGAGCTTTCTAGGGCTCGCCGGTTATTACCGACGAGTTGTCAAAGGTTTCTCAATGATAGCCACACCAATGACGAAGCTACTTCAAAAGGATGTTAAGTTCGAATGGACGGAGAAATGTCAGAAAAGCTTCGATCAACTGAAAACTCATTTGACTGAAGCTCCAATTTTGGTGCAACCCGAATCGGGTAAAGAGTTTGTCATTTATAGTGACGCATCCCTACTTGGGTTGGGTTGCATATTGATGCAAGAAGGTCGAGTTGTGGCCTATGCGTCGAGACAATTGAAGGCACACGAGAGAAATTATCCGACCCATGATCTCGAACTAACCGCCATTGTGTTTGCATTAAAAATATGGCGACATTATTTGTTTGGTGAGAAGTGCCATGTGTTTTCGGATCACAAAAGTCTCAAATATTTGATGACTCAACGAGACTTGAATCTGCGACAAAGACGTTGGCTTGAGTTGTTGAAAGATTACGAGCTTGTCATTGATTACCACCCGGGAAAGGCTAATGTGGTTGCGGACGCCTTAAGCCGGAAATCACTGTTTGCTTTGCGAGCGATGAATGTACACTTGTCTGTTCTACCTGACAATGTGTTAGTAGCTGAATTAAAAGCCAAACCATTATTGACTCATCAAATTCGTGAAGCTCAGAAAGTCGATGAGGAATTGGTTGCAAAACGAGCTGAGTGTGTTCCGAACAAGGAATCGGAGTTTCAGATTGATGATGATGGTTGTTTGAGGTTTAGAAGTCGTTTGTGTGTTCCAAGGAATTCGGAACTCATTCCGATGATTCTAAACGAAGCCCATTGTAGCCGAATGTCAATCCACCCGGGGAGCACGAAAATGTACAACGACTTGAAACGTCGGTATTGGTGGCATGGTATGAAACGAGACATCTCCGACTTTGTTTCGAGATGTTTAATATGTCAACAAGTGAAAGCGGAACATCAAGTGCCTTCAGGGTTACTTCAGCCGATCATGATACCCGAGTGGAAATGGGACCGAGTCACAATGGACTTTGTGTCCGGACTGCCATTGTCCGCAAGTAAGAAGGATGCGATTTGGGTTGTGGTTGATAGACTGACTAAGCCGGCTCACTTTATCCCCGTGCGTACGGATCTTTCATTGGATAAACTAGCCGAACTGTATGTCTCTCAGATTGTGAGATTACATGGAGTACCTATTTCTATCGTGTCGGATAGAGATCCGAGATTCACCTCACGATTTTGGAAGAAATTGCAAGAAGCTTTGGGTACCAAGCTGCATTTTAGCACCGCTTTTCACCCCCAAACCGATGGTCAATCCGAGCGGATAATTCAGATACTCGAGGATATGCTGAGATGCTGCATCCTCGAGTTCAGTAGTTCATGGGAACGGTATTTACCTTTGATTGAATTCGCTTACAACAATAGTTTTCAATCAAGTATTAAGATGGCACCGTATGAGGATTTGTACGGTCGTAAATGCTGTACGCCATTGTTTTGGACCGAGCTTGGTGAAAGTAAAATTTTCGGAGTTGATTTGATTAAAGATGCCGAACAAAAAGTAAAGGTAATCCGCGAAAGTCTGAAGGTAGCCACAGATCGTCAAAAATCGTATGCGGATTTAAAACGAAAGGACATTGAATATCAGGTGGGAGATAAAGTGTTTCTTAAAGTGTCACCTTGGAAGAAGGTACTCAGATTTGGCCGTAAAGGCAAGTTGAGCCCGAGATTCATTGGGCCATACGAAATATCCGAACGAGTCGGTCCGGTTGCATATAGATTGATTTTGCCCCCTGAACTTGAAAAGATTCACGACGTCTTTCATGTTTCGATGCTTCGGCGCTATAGATCTGATCCTTCGCACATAATTAGTCCGTCGGAGGTTGAAATTCAGGCTGATATGAGTTATGAAGAAGAGCCGATGCGTGTCCTAGCTCGTGAAGTGAAGGAGTTGCGAAACAAAAGAGTTCCCCTAGTAAAAGTGTTATGGCTCAAACACGGGATGGAGGAAGCTACTTGGGAAATCGAGAGCTCGATGAAAGAACGATACCCAAACCTATTTACCGGTAAGATTTTCGGGGACGAAAATTTCCTGAGTGGGGGAGAGTTGTAACAGCCCAAAATTGACCCTAGTCGGGAAGTGGTTTCGGGACCGCTAAACCGAGTCGCCGAAATGTTTGAATGTGATATTTATTGTCTAGAATATGTATATATGCATGTTTGAAAATTTCATGGTTGAATTTTGTAAATTGTAAGTGAAATTTTATTAAATAGGACTTATGTGAGAAAATTTAGAAATGTGCTAGGCTAATGTAAGGTGGCCCATTTATGCATGTTGCAAATAGTTGTACTTGCATGTCAAATACCCCTTTTATTTTAAGTGGTGGCCGGCCATGATGGTCATATATATATAATATGTATTAAATCTTAATTAAATGGCCATTATTTTATGCAAAAGAAGGGAAATAGATTAAAGAATGAATAAAAAGAAAAGTAATGAAGACAAAGCTTCATCTTTGTCTTCTTGGCCGGATTGAAAGAAAGAATTGGGGCAAAAACATTCGGTCACTTGAAGCTTGAGAAGGGGGGGAAATGGGTGAAGAAAACTAAGTGTTCATCTTTGTTTCTTCTAAGCCGAATGTGAAGGAAGGAATAGGGGCAAAGAACTTTCGGCCATTTGAATGCTTAATAAGGTTAGTATATTGTGTTAAAGTTGTGAAATTTTAGCTTGTTTTAGGTTAATTATCATGGTTCTTACTTAGACCATGCAAAATTTTTAACTTTGATGGATGGATGGCGCATTCGGCTATGGCTATTAAAGAAGGAAATTTGATTACTTCCTTTAAGTTTTGATGAAGAATGTGTTGAGGAAAGAAATTGATCTTGCTAAAAATATAAATTCTAAATGCTCATATATGTAATACCCAAATAAAAATGCTTGATGTCTTGAACAAATATTGTTTCGATGGGTGGAATGAGTAATGTCATGTATAGGTTTCGGCTATGGATTTTCATGTTTAATATTTTTATGTTGGTGTTCAAATTGAAAATGGATGTTAGTTGTGCTATAACACTTGCTTAATGATGAAAGGATCATGAGCTTAGGGCTTGAGAGGCATTCGGCTTTGGAGTAAAAATAATAGAAATGGTGTTTAGTCAATGCAAGTGTCCATACTTGTAGAATGTATTGAGTGTTGCAATCGGCCTTAACATAGACATGTGTGTGTTCGGCCATATAAATGGGCACCTAAGTTGATGTGTATGTTCGGCCAAAGGTAAGCATGTTGATGGCTTTATCTTGACTTAGAAGGTTCGGCTAAAGGGAAAATTAGCTAATATGTCGAATTCGATTCGTGAATTCGTACATATGTGACTCTAATGTCTAATGTGTATATAGACTAAGTACCTTGAGGTTCTCTTTTGATGTTCGAGTGAATTGTATTGAATCATTTGATGTGATTAAAAATGCATATGACCATTGTGTATTTGAGCTAAAAGGTGGCCATATGACCCATCAAACTCCTTGTCATATTCGGCCATAAGCTAGCAAAATGAGACTTTAATGAGTTAAATCTGTTTGATTTAGCTCAAGGAGTTAAAGGAGGTGAATCGAGCAAAGGCAAAGAAAAGGTCATCGAGTAGCCGAGTTGGAACCGTCTTACCCAACACGAGGTAAGTCATTAAGCATGTAGTTGGAGTTATTTCAAATGGTCGTAATGTTTATGTATTGATGCTGAATGGAATGAATAAATATACATATATATATGCATGTACGGATGTGATAATGAAATTGTTGAATGGAAAGAAAAGAGGTAAGATGTACTGAGTTGTTGATCTCGGCACTAAACGTGCGGGTATAACCATTTACGACCATGAGATTGGCGCTAAGTGCGCGGGATTAAATTGTACAGCACTAAGTGTGCGATTTGACTATGTTGCACTAAGTGTGCGAAATGAATATGATGCACTAAGTGTGCGAATTGACCATGCGGCACTAAGTGTGCGAGTTTGACTATGTAGCACTAAGTGTGCGATTTGATTATGTAGCACTAAGTGTGCGAGTTGATTATATAGCACTGAGTGTGCGGACTCAATATGCATTCGTGAATCATTATGGACACTATGTGTGCGACACTATTGAGTCGATCGCGGACAGCGGATCGGGTAAGTGTCTTGAGTACATGGCTAATAGGTGCTATGCTTATACTTGGTGTTGAGCTCGGTAAGTTTGAACCTATGTGACAAATATACTTGAAGTCACGTACATAAAATTTATCGTAGGATGGGTGAAAGGCCGTTTAGTCGTTGATTGTAACGAAAATAAATTGATTTATGAAAATGCTTCAATGTCCTATTGATGAGTATATGGAATGTGAATGCATGAATTGATATGAAATTGAATCGATAGGTTGGAGGAACTATGGTATGGTTCGGTATGGATGGAGTAAATTGTCTCGTTCCATTTTGTTTCCTCTTGTGATAATGTTATTGATGGATGGTAGTGCATTGCTTATGACTTACTGAGTTATAAACTCACTCGGTGTTTCCTTGTCACCCATTATAGGTTGCTTGGACTCATCTATTTTTGCGGGGTCAGGCCGTCATCGAAGTCATCACACCGGATAGCAAGTTTTGGTACTTTCTTCTTAGTTGGCTTAGAAAACATTTTGGCATGTATAAGCTATTACGTTGTGTTTGAACTTTGGCATGTAAACTTTAAGCCATGCGAAAATGGCACGAATGTTCGATTGAGTTGGATCAAGGGTAGGCATGAAATGGACCTAGTTACTTTCGTAACAGATGCTGGCAGCAGCAGTGTCATGAGATTGAAAAATCACTAAAAATAGTAGGAGTGGAATTAATTGATGAATAAATTATGTAATCGAATCTCGATGAGTCTGTTTTCATGAGGAAGTAACGAAAAGATCATATGGGCAGTATATTAAGAGATAATCAGATTTTTGTGGGACAGGGCCAGAACGGTTTCTGGATTCCCTGCTCCGACTTTGGAAATTCATTATAAATTAACCAGAGATAATTAGGGGTCGTACCATATATGTACAGATTCGTCTCTGAGTCTAGTTTTCATAGAAACAAACGGCATCAGTATTGAAGCCCCGTGCAGGGAGATATTCAAGTCGTAATGGGCAAAGGTCAGTGTAGTCGACCCCTGCAATATGGGAGACTTTGACTAATAAACTGTACTAATTGGCCCGACCAAAAATTCTAGAAAAAAATACATAGATGGGCACATGAGTCTAGTTTCTGGGAAAAATCACGAAATTGATTTTCGAGTTACGAAACTCAAGATATGATTTTTAAAACGACTAGTACACAGATTGGGTAGTGTCTGGAAAATAAATTTTATAAGGGGTTAAAGTCAGTTAACACCTCGTGTTCGACTCCGGTGTCGGTTTCGGGTTCGGGGTGTTACACAACTAGCCCTTTTAGCATGAGTAGCACAAATGATGATGGTGATTAACCATTCCCATGGCCAATCCTTGTCAAGCATATTCACACTAAATGATTATAACATTATACTCAAACATATATAAGCCATTTTCGCATGGCTAACCAAAATTATACAAGTCCAAAGGGTCCATGACCCACAACAAACGGGTAGTCCTATACATGCCATATCCAGAGTTCAACTAAAAGAGTACCAAAAGAGCTTTGATAGTGTGGATGACTTCGACTTCGATGATCCCGAATCCGATAGCTAACGAACAATATCTATAAAACAGAGAGCCAAAGCAACGGGGTAAGCATTTTAAAGCTTAGTAAGTTTCAAGTAATGAAATCGGCTTTGACTAAAGTATTGCATTCACATAGCTAAATAAATCACTTTATTAATTCACATTCTCATAAGCATACTTACTTCACACTTCATCAACATATACACACACAAGGTATCAACCTATCTAAAAGCCGAAAATTCGTTAGTCGATTGAACGAATATTATTTAAAACGAATCGACTTTTTTTTTTCGAAGCACATGCAAACATACCTTATCGTTTGGGTTTATCGAGCGTATTAATTGAATTTATTGCAGCACAAAACGCTCACATTCAAACCCAAGTTTCTTCGGAATTTAGCCGGATATAACCACAAGCTCAATTGCCTTCGGGTCTTAACCCGGGTATAGCAACTCGCACGAATGCCTTCGGGTCTTAGCCCGGATATATCAACTTGCACAATTGCCTTCGGGTCTTAGCCCGGATATATCAATTCGCACAAACGCCATCGGGTCTTAGCCCGGATATATCAGTTCGCACAAATGCCTTCGGGTCTTATCCCGGATATATCAATTCGCACAAATGCCTTCGGGTCTTATCCCGGATATATCAATTCGCACAAATGCCTTCGGGTCTTAGCCCGGATATATCAATTCGCACAAATGCCTTCAGGTCTTATCCCGGATATATCAATTCGCACAAATGCCTTCGGGTCTTATCCCGGATATATCAATTCGCACAAATGCTTTCGGGTCCTATCCCGGATATATCAATTCGCACAAATGCCTTCGGGTCTTAGCCCGGATATACCAATTCGCACAAATGCCTTCAGGTCTTATCCCGGATATATCAATTCGCACAAATGCCTTCGGGTCTTATCCCGGATATATCAATTCGCACAAATGCCTTCGGGTCTTAGCCCGGATATATCAATTCGCACAAATGCCTTCAGGTCTTATCCCGGATATATCAATTCGCACAAATGCCTTCGGGTCTTATCCCGGATATATCAATTCGCACAAATGCCTTCGGGTTTTAGCCCGAATATATCAATTCGCACAAATGCCTTCGGGTCTTAGCCCGGATATCATTCAAATGCTCATGCACACATATATCAACAATCATGACACATCCATATTTCACTTTCGTTACTAAGGCTCAAACACAAAGCATTTATTAAACCTTTCCAATTTCGGCTCAATAGCCACACACAAAGAGCATGATTTCAATTGGCTTTATAACATAGTCTCTATGCACATTCGACTATCAATCATAGTATGACTAATCATTTCAATATAATTCAAGTAGGGTCATTACTCGAAGACTTACCTCAGATGTTGTCGAACGACTTCAATGGCTATTCAATTACTTTTTCCTTCCCTTTATCGGATCTAGTTCCCCTTTGCTCTTGAGCTTAATCTAACTCCCAATGGCCGAACCTTAGCCAAGCTTTTCTCTTTTTCTTCTTTCTCCAGTTTCGACAATGGAGAAGATGATATGATAGTGGCTTCCTTTCTCCTTTTTTTTTTATTCTTTCTTTAATTCATTTTGTCTCCAATAACCCAATTTCCTATTATAATATCTAATTCAACAAATAAATTGCCCATCATCAATCCATCTTGGCCGGCCACTATAAGGGAATTGGGCAAATTTGACATGCAAGTCCACCTTTGTGTTGACATGCACTAATAAGCCCTTTAAAATTAGCCTATCATATTTCACCATGTCTCATGTTGATCCCTATTTAATAATTCCTCATACAATTGGCAAAATTAGGGAATGAAATTTCCACATATGCATGTACACACATAATAACCATAGAATATAACAATTAATTATTTTCATAACTCGGTTTTGTGGTCCCGAAACCACTTCCCGACTAGGGTCAATTTAGGGCTGTCACAGTTCCAGTCTAACTCCACCTCCTACATAGCTCAAATAGCAAAATAAATACTCCATTGTACATCCCAAGACTTGAACCTTAGACCTCACAATTACATAACACGTCACCTTGCCACTCCACCACAGGCTCTTTCTGTGTCATATTTTATTCTCAATTAAATATAAGGTCTACAGGCCAAAGTCCAGGTTTCTTTGATAGAAAAACTAAAATAAATTGCAAGAGCCAAGACTTGAACCCAGGCTCCCTTACAACCTTAATGATGCCACAACCACTAGACCACAAGCTTCCTTGTGTCATTTATTTGCCACAATAATTTAAAAGGCCTTCATCCAAGCACCCAGGGTTTTATTCACTTATTACCATAATTTTTGCTAAAGCCCAGGTTTGAACCCAAGATTTCTCCAACACTTCTCAGGGCCATTAACCACTAAAGAAGGCAATTAAATGCTTATATACAACCTTCTTACGGACCCATACTAAAGGCCCAATACTTCTAAGCCCAAATTCGGGGTGTTACAAAATCCGTGTAAGATTTCTATCTATCCGAAGCTGCTTTCAAACAATCACGAATTATTTTCACTTTTTCTTCGATTTCTCTAACCAAATCAACCCTGTGAATCTATTTCTCACTGAGCTTGGTCCAGTACAATGGAGTTCAACACTTATGACCATACAATGCCTCATATGGTGCCATCTTTATACTCGACTGAAAACTATTGTTATAAGCAAATTCGACTAAAGGTAGATATTTTTCCCAACTACCTTTGAACTCTAATACACAACAACGAAGCATATCTTTGAGAACTTGAATTGTTCTTTCCGATTGACCGTCAGTTTGCGGATGAAATATGGTACTAAAGTTCAACTTTGTACCCAAAGCTTCCTGCAACTTCTTCCAAAATCGTGAAGTAAATCTTGGATCTTTATCTGAAATAATAGAAATAGGTACCCGTGCAATCTAACAATCTCAGCTATGTACAACTCAACTAGCTTGTCAAGTGAATAGTCGGTACGTACCAGAATAAAATGAGCCAATTTCTTCAATCTATCAACAGCGACCCAAACAGTATCTTTCTACTTCAGGGTCAAAGGTAATCCAGTTACGAAATCCATTGTAATTTTGTCCCATTTCCACTCGAAAATCATCACAGGGTGAAGTAAACCCAAAGGTACTTGGTCTTCGGTCATTACTTGTTGACAAATCAAACATCTCACTACGAATTCAGAAATATCTCGTTTCATACCTGACCAGCAATATAATTTCTTCAAATCATTATACATCTTCGTACTTCCTGGGTGAACAGACAGACAACTACTATGTGCCTCGTGAAGAATTTTTTGAATAAGCTCTGTATCTCTCGATACACAAATCCTACCTCAGAACATCAAACAATCATCGGCCCCAATTTGAAAATCTGAATCACTAGTTGATTCTTACTAAACTCTTTTAGCTTGTAATTCAATGTCACATTTCTGAGCTTCGCAAATTTGCTGAAGAAATACCTATCTAGCTTTCAACTAGGCCAAAATCGATCCATCATCAGATAAAGTCAATCGCGTATTCATTGCTCTTAAAGCAAACAAAAATTCCTACTTAAAGCATCAGCGATTACATTTTCCTTTCCCGGATGATAATCGATTACCAATTCATAGGCTTTTAACAACTCGAGCCATCTCCGTTGTCGTAAATTCAAATATTTATGAGTCATCAAGTACTGTAAACTCTTGTGATCGGTATAGATGTGGCACTTCTCACCGAATAAATGGTGTCACCAAATCTTTAAAGCAAACACAATGGCAGCCAATTCTAAGTCATGCGTTGGATAATTCTTTTCATGCGATTTCAACTGTCTCGAGGCATAAGCTATCACCTTACCCTTTTACATCAACATGCATCCAAGACCATTCAATGACGCATCGCTAAAAATCACAAACTCTTTTCCTGACTCAGGTTGCACTAATACCGGTGCCTTAGTTAACAATGCTTTCAACAGTTCAAAACTCTTTTGGCATTTCTTCAACCAGTCGAACTTAACATTTTTCTGTAACAATTTTGTCATAGGTGTAGCAATCATCGAGAATCCCTTAACAAAACGTTGATAATACCCGGCCAAGCCCAAAAAGCTTTTAACCTCGGATACATTTCTCGGCAGTTTCCAATCAACAATTGTCGAAATCTTACTCGAATCTATCTTATACCTTCCTCAGAGACCATATGCCTCAAAAATCTGACTTCTCAAAGCCAAAACTCACTTTTTTCTGAACTTAGTAAACAATTTCTTATCTCTCAAAGTCTGCAATACAATTCTAAAATGTTCGGCATGCTCAGACTCATCTCGAGAATAAATCAAAATGTTATCAATGAACACAACTACAAACTTGTCTAAATACGGTCGGAAGATCTGATTCATCAAATCCATAAAAACAACAAGAGCATTAGTTAATCCAAAAGGCATAACAAGAAATTCATAATGCCCATACCTCGTTCTGAATGCGGTTTTCGGCACATCTGAATCTTTAACTCTCAACTGATAACAACCAGATCTCAAATCTATCTTTGAGAATATTGTTACCCCCTCCAACTGGTCAAAAAAATCATCAATCTTTGATAAAGGATACTTGTTCTTTATCGTAACCTTGTTGAGTTGACAATAATCGATACAAAGTCTCATGGATCCATCTTTCTTCTTAACGAATAATATCGATGTACCCTAGGGAGAAAAAATCGGTCTCACAAAACCTTTGTCTGTCAACTCTTGTAATTGAGACTTTAATTCTTTCAAGTCAGTTGGAGCCATTCTATACGGAGCTATCGATATCGGTGCAGTCCCCGATACCAAATCAATAGCAACATCCACCTCTCTGACCAGTGGTAACCCTAGCAACTCTTCTGGGAACACATTCAAATATTCACAAACTACCCGCACAATTCAATCTTCAATTCAGACACCTTAGTATTCAGTACATATGCGAGAAATGTTTCACAACCCTTTCTTACATACCTCTGAGCTGACATCAACGAAATCACAATAGGTAATTCACCCGACTCATCCGAATCAGCTCGAAGAGTTTTATTGTTTTGACATTTCAATTCAATAACCTTTTATCTACAATTCAATACGACATCATACAGAGTCAACCAATCCATTCCAAGTATCATATCATACTCATCCAATGGCAAAAGCATTAAGTCAGTCGGAAAACAATGACCCCGAATCATTAAAGGACAACTCTTGCAAACTTTATCGACTATAACATGTTTACCTAAAGGGTTCGACACCTTAATCACAAACTCAGTAGACTCAACAGGAAATTTCTTACTAGATACCAAATTCATGCAAATATAGGAATGAGTCGATCCAAGATCAATTAATGCAACTACATCAATATCATAAAGAGAAAATGTACCAGTGATCGCGTCAGGGGAGGACGCATCCATCAAGCATGAATAGCATAAGCTCTCGCAGGTGCTCTAGCTTCTGATCTCATAGCTGAGTCGTTGGATATTTCTTTACTACTAGTCCTATTTCCCATATTTCTCACTAGCTTTCCTTTAGCAGTAGGGTTACTTGATCTTGCATTCTGAAAATTATCTTTCTCAACCATTTCAGGGCAGTCTCGGATAAAATGATCTCAGGAGCCACATTTAAAACAAGCCTGGTTATTCATCCTACATTCACTAGGATGTCGTCTACCGTAGTGTTGGCATTTAGGCTTATTACACCTAGCATTACCTATGCTCGCTATGGATGTAGTTTGGGCCTCAGAACCCGAATATTACTTCCCACAATCGGCCTCTTTCTCAAATCTCTAGCCTCAAACTCAGCTTTTCTCTTTTCTTACTCAACTTTTCACCTTTGCAAGCTCATTCAACTAGTACAACAAATTCTTTCAACTCTAGAATCTCAACTTGTAACAGCCCGATTTTGGGCCTAATTGGAACAATGGTTTCGGAACCATAAATTCGAGTTTGAAGAAATAATTTTTAAGATTATTTTAAGTGTTATAGCACGATTATATGAGTGTTTGAAATTTTTGGTGAATTAATTTCAGTGATTGCATGCATAATTTTAAAAAAGGACTAAATCGCATAAAGTGTAAAAATTTTATTTTTCTTGTTAAAGGTGTCAAATAGCTATGGAACATTAAATTAGAGGTCTTTATTGAGTAAATAGACCATGAATTTGTTAGTGGCTGAACATGGAGAAAAAGAATTTGTAGGGTCAAAGTTAGGTGAAATTTGGTGACAAATTTGACTAGAAATATAATAAAATAAGGAGACGCTTTCATATTTTTCATTCTCTCTTTCTTCCCCACCGATTTTCTCTAAGAAAGAAGGCCATGGGAGCTAGAAATTTTCAGCAACTTTAGACTCTTGCAAGTGATTTTGATGGTCTTTCTTGATGATTTTTGTATTTTGGGGGCCCTTGTAGCTTAAGATAACTAATGGGGGGACTATTTTGCAAAATAGTTGAGAGTCTAGGGTTTTTCCATGAGAGTATTCATGTTGGTTGCTGAATTTTTATAGAAAAAAATGAATCATGGTTGTTAAATAAACAACTTTAGTGAAAGGGGTTTTCATAAAAACACCAAAAAAGGGACCATTTTGTAAAAGTTACAAAATTAGTAAATGTGTGAAATAATTGAAATTGTGAGATTATATAAGCTTAAAGTAGTTTCATCTAGGCTTGGTTAATGTGGAAATTCGATGAAAATCGTTTTACGAGCCTAAGGGAAAAATCATAATTTTGTAAAACTCTAAGGGCAAAACGGTCATTTTGCCAAAATAAGAATTATGAGATATCTTGATTAATGTGATGATTAAATTAGTGAATTTTATCATTATAGATCAAGAAATATGAAATCCGGACCTAGATTGAGGAAAGACCAAGCTAGTGACTAATTCAACTAATCGCCCATATTTTGTATACCGATGTAAGTTGCACGTAAATATCACAATTCTATTGTTATTATGCATTAAATACTTGATATTGCATGAAATGTTTGATTCTATTATGAATATGCATGACGAGATTTGATGTGGTGAAACTCCCAGTTGAACCATAGGAATAGATCGAATATTCATGCTGTGATACTATGGTTATGAGAGCTAGTGTAAGACCACGTCTAGGACATGGCATCGGCCTCGATATGTAAGCCAATGTAAGAGTGTAAGACCATGTCTGGGACATGGCATCAGCCTCGATATGTGAGCCAATGTAAGACCATGCTTGGAACATGGCATTGGCACATATATGAAAGCTAGTGTAAGACCATGTCTGGGACATGGCATCGGCCTCGACATGTGGGCTAGTGTAAGACCATGTTTGGAACATGGCATCGGCACCGATATATGAGAGCCAGTGTAAGACCATGTCTAGGACATGGCATCGGCATCTTACCCTTTTGTATGAGGCTTATCGGGTCTCCATTTATTTGTCCAACTAGTTCAACAGGTAATTTAAAGATTATATCATGATTTAGAAAAGTTATAATTATGTTTCAAGTGGTACAGGTACCTACACGAAACTCATAAGAATGAGCTCGGCTTATGTATATGAATAGTAAGGATGAAAATGAGTAAGTTATGTCTATAGTCATTCGAGAATCTTGTGTAAGTGTATGATATGTTATAAGTATGATGTTGCTTGGTAAAGCGATGTTAATTATTTTCTTGTAACTTACTAAGCTTTATGCTTACTTCCTCTCTTTTCATTTTTTTCATATAGTACCGTCAAGCTAGCTCGGGAATCAAGGGGCGTCGGAGGCATTGATCACACTATCACCTAAAGTTTTTGGTATAGTTAGTTTAAATGTTTTGAGCATGGCATGTATAGGGACTTGGTCTTTGTGTTTAGTTTCATGTTGGTTTAGCTACAAGTGTTGGCTCTTATGGACGTGATGTTCATATTGTATATGCTATTGATGTTGGTTAATACTGATTATTATTAAATACATTTAATGAAAATTCTCATGGATGTGTTTGTTGAATGGTTTGTGTTGATAAGTAGAAGATGTTGTATGTGATAGGAAATAGCTTGGAAATGATATATGAATGCGTAGGTATTAGCTGATATGGTCATGTGTTTATGTGGTATTGGTATTGTTTGATGTTTTTTGCAGGTGGGTGTAAGTAAGGGTGACAAAAAGGCTTGGTAAATAGTCTTGTTTTTGTCCACACGGGTAGACACACGGGCGTGTGTCTAGACCATGTGTGACACACGGTTTGCTCCATGGACGTGTAGTCAGGCCGTTTGTACTCTGAACCTAAATTTGGCAAAACAGAATGCCCAATAGTAACCACACTGGCGAAGAAATGGCCGTGTGCCTCAACCGTGTAGAGGACACGGCCTAGCACACGGGCGTGTGCCTTGGCCGTGTGCCCCTAAATGGTTGATAACGTCAGAAACAAAATGACAAGGTTTTTGTACATAGTCTAAGACATGGGCTTGTCATGGCCATATGAGGGACACGGGCCATAGACACGGTGTGTGTCAAGCCGTGTGAAAACCCTTATAGGTTCGAATTGATAAATAAACTCACACGGGCTAGAGATACGGGCGTGTCCTGATATGTTCAGGCCGTGTGAGCTACACGGGCCTTCAACATGGCCATGTTAAGAGTACACACAGGCGTGTCGCCCTCCCACACGGGTGTGTGCCTTTGTTTGTATTAAAATTATTCAAAGTTTTCAAAGCATTCGTTTATTTCCCGAACCGTTTCCAAAGCGTGTTTTTGGGCCTCCTAGGTTCATATTAGGGGCGTTAAGAGGAAGTTTTCAAATTTTAAATTTGAGCGAAATTCGGTGACCCGAATTTGTTTGTATGTATGTGTTTAAGTCTAGTAAGGCCTCATACCCTGTCCCTGCGTGCGATACGGGTAAGGAGTGTTACACAACAGCCTAATATCTTCATTCAGCCCATCTTCAAATCTCTTACACATAATAGCCTCTGTTGAAACACATTCCCGAGCATACTTATTGAGTCTAACAAACTCTTGCTTGTATTCAGTCACAGTCATTCGGCCTTGTTTCAACTCCAAGAACTCTTTACATTTCTGATCAATAAACTGCTGACCGATGTACTTCTTTTTGAATTCCTCTTGAAAGAAATCTCAAGTAACTCTTTCCCTAGGTACCAAGATATAAGAGTATTCCACCACTGATATGTAGTATCCCTCAGAAGTGATATAGCGCATTTCAAGCACTCATCCGGTGTGCAAGAAAGCTCATCGAATACCCGGATAGAGTTCTCAAGCCAAAATTCTGCTCTTTCGGGATTATCATTGACATTTGTTGTAAATTCTTCAGCCTCTTGTTTTCGAATCTTATCAACTGAAGGCTTATTCAATCTTACCAATTCCACACCTTGGGGAGCTATGGGAATTGGTTGGGGATTAGGTCGGGGTAGAGGATGTTGGATAGCCAGATTTGTCCGAACAAACTCGACAAACCACTCATTCATCCTTTGGAAGAAGGCTTCTCTAGCCTCTCCTCCTTAACTAATCATCACTGGTCTAATTCCAAATGGCGCAGTCCTTTGAGCGGGAGCCGGTGCATTACACTCAACGTCATCAGCCACTTCTCGGTCAGGATCCATTTATTATATGAAAACACAGTTTAAATTGTCAAGATTCGTCACGCTATCAAAATTTATATATGGCATGTATAGCTAGACTCTAACACACATTTCGTTAGTCTAAGAATTGACTAAACCATAGCTCTGATACCATTAAATGCAACACCCCTTACCCGTATTCAACGTCGGAATAGGGTCCGAGGCGTTACTGGACTAACCACACAAACAACCATACGATTCCGAGCCATAAATTTTTGTCCAAATTAAAACCATTTGAAATTAATTATAAAGTCCCTAATATGAGCCTACGAAGCCCCAAACATGCTTTGGGAGTGGTCCAGGACTAAACTGAGAACTTTAGACATTTTCACAAAACTTAGAAAAAATTTTCAGTAAACAGGTGTAACATCCGAAAATAGAGTCTAGTCGAAATAGTGGTTTCGGGACCACAAATCCGACATCAAATATTTATTTTATGATTATTATGAAGTTTAGAGTATGAGAATATGGACGTGTTAAAATTTCATGAAGAAATTCTTTGAGTAAGGTGTCCATTGGAAATTAAGGACTAAATTGAATAAATTGCAATTCTAGAAGCAATTTGTATGAAATTGCTTAATATTATAAATTAGAAGGCCTTGAAAAGAAATTTTCTCAATTTCTAAGTTTTTGGACAAAAATGGGCTTGCATGGATGAAATTTTAAAGAAAAGGCTTAAGAGAATTTTGGTCATTTGGTATTTTAGTGAAATAAAATGGGAAAAATGAACCAAAAATCAGCCATCTTCTCCCTTGTACGGCCGAAATTCTCAAGCCCTCCATAGCTAGGGTTTTCAATCTTTTCAAGCTCATTAGTAAGTACTCTCAAGCCCCGTTTTTAATGTTCTTTACATTTTTAAGATCCCGATAACTTGCTCTCTCCATTTCTACCCATATTTTATGCTAGGGTTTATGTTTAAAAATTTACCCATGAATGAGTTACTTGTATTTTGATGGTTTATGGAGGAATGTGAAAGTTGGATGTGTGTTAAACATCTTTTACTAGGTGATTTTCATGAAAAACCCCTAAAGGGACCTTTTTGCAAAAGTTGTTAAATGTGTGGTTGAAATGGGAAAATAATGGGTAAGATAGAAATTTCATGTGTTTCATTATATGAGCCTAGGGACTCAATCATAAACATGTGAAAGGTTAGGGGCACAACGGTCATCTAGACTGGGGGTGGAATTTAGACTTGAAAAGTATAATGTAGAGTATTAATGATTTAATTCTGTTGTTATAGACCCCGAGGAACAAATTCTGGAGGTCGATCGAGGAAAACGAAAGGCTTTGAAATAACCGAAACACGACACCGAAACAAATACCAGGTAAGTTCGAGAAACTTAAAGTAAACTCCTAATATGCCTAATTATATGATTTGTGAGTGAATGATATTTGCATTTATTGATTACATAAAAATTTCATGAAATGTATCTTTGATAATGGTATGTTGAAAAATGTCTCGGTTGAGGTTTAAAAAGGGAATTCGATGGACAAACCATGATTTAAAAGCGAATTGAGATCTGGCATGTGTTGCAGAAAAGGATTTAGCCCAGACGGGTATTCCATTGATCTCGATTATAAAAAGGATCCAGCCTGGATGGGTGCTCCTTTGGATGATCGAGCCTCCCGATGAATACATGTGCATTATGGATTTAGCCCGGACGGGTAATCCAATTAGGGTTTGATTTAGCCTGGACTGGTAACTCAGATCCGAGCTTAATAAAGGTGTTTGTTGTTATAAGGGGATTTAGCCTGCACTGGCAATCCGGACATCACCTTATGAGTTTTGTAAACGGGGGATTTAACCTGGACTGGTAATCCCGCCATAAAATGTGAGGTTCACGGAAGTGCACACTTGAAATGATTATCCTTATGAATTGACAGTTAATGGATATTCCATTGAGATTTCCTAGGAACTCAATGGGATTAACATGAGAAGGATGTATATCAATGAAACGATAGATGATGAGTTCATCTGGGATAAATTACATGGTGCTTTGTTATGTGACTAACTCATTGATTGAGTGCATGTGATAGGGAACCATTTCATACTTGTTGGATTCATTATCTATTATGGATGTATGCTAATTACTTGGTAAGTTTACTTTTCAGTTATTCGAGCTTACTAAGCATGTAAATGATTACCCCTCTTTTTCCCCTATTTTATAGAGCTCAAGGACTTGTAAGGATTGGAAGACAGTTGGAGAGTTAGCACACTATCAACTAGACTAGCTTTGGTATAAAAACATTTCTATTTTGTTCAATGGCATGTATAGGACACTTGAGTTTTTTTTTATATGTGTCAATTGATTTGCCAAATAAAGGCATGTAAAGATGTATCTTTTTTTTTTGTATATGGCCATAGGAATTGGCTTATTTTGAAGTAGGCTATGAGCTACAAAATTTCCATGCATGTTTATATTCATATATATTGGTTTGTTTCAATTGGCAATGAGTCACAAGAACGAGCCAATCTTTAATGTGTTAAAGTGACATGGAAACCTATAAATACAATATGGGAAATAACCTGGCCTGTGTGAAACCAATGATATGAGGTTTCTATGCAATAAGTTTTGCCAAGAAATTTTATAAGAATATAATCATGTTTTTCTTTGCATTTGATAAACATTAAGTATAACTGTTAAAAAGGGTGACCAAAGGCTTGGAAAATAGCCTATTAGGGTCCACACAATTGGGCACACAGGCGTGTGTCTAGGTCGTGTATGACACACAGGCCACTCCCATGGGTGTGTGGTATGGTCGTGCGTCTCCTGCACCTAAAAGTTTAACTCAGTGTTGTACACGGGCGTGTGTCTTGGCCGTGTGCCCCTAATTGTATGATAAGGTTAAAGTCAGTGTTACACATAGGCTGAGGGCATGGGCGTGTCCCAAGCCACACGGGTTTGTGTAATCACATAGCCCCACCCACACGGGTGTGTGACACTTCAAAGTAAAGGAAATTTTCCAAGGTACCCAAAGTTTATCGAATGTCCCCAGTTTTGTCCTGAACTGCCCCTATGTATGTTTTAGGCCTCAAAGGCCTATTTAAGGGACGAGACGTACATGTTTGAAAAGTTTTAAATTTGGGTGAAACTCGGTGACCTGATTTAATGTGTTTGTGAATGTGAAACCCCAGTAACGACTTAAACACTATCCCAGTGTCGGATAAGGCTGAGGGGTGTTACATTTGTGGTATCAGAGCTACGATTTAGTCGATTCTAGGACTACTGTAGAGAGTATTGAGGTTTGCTATTCATGCCATTTTTTGAGTATTGATAGTGTGACACGTCCTAACTGTTTAAATTGTTTTGAATATAGTAAATATCTTCTAATTAAGCACAAGATGAGTCTGAAGGAGCCAAGAGCCATGCTTCAGCTTCCGTACAATGAGCTGTATCTAGTAGTAGTAGAAAGCTTATGTTGGAAGGCCGGGTAGAGGCCCAAACTGCCTTCTTTGATATGATGGACGAATGGTTTGGGGACTACTTAAGGAATCGCCCCAACATACCACGACCTCCCCCGCCCCCTAACCAACCTGATGAGGATTTGCCACGAGGTATGGCACCAGTAAGAATTGGTAAGGCCCCTGTAGATAAGCTTAGAAAGTATGGGGCTGAGGAATTTAGAGCTAAAATCGAGGACGATGCTGAAAGAGCCGAGTTCTGGCTCGAGAATACTATGCGAGTGCTAGATGAATTGTCGTGCACACCCAATGAGTGTTTGAAGTGTGCCATGTCCCTCCTGAAGGATACTGCATACCACCAGTGGAAGACTGTATCCTCGGTAGTGCCAAAGGAAAATATCACTTGGGATTTCTTCCAAGAAGAGTTTAGGAAGAAATACATTAGCCAAAGGTTTTTAGACTCGAAGTGAAAGGAGTTCCTGGAATTCAAGTAGGGGAATAAAATTGTAGCAAAATACGAAAGAGAGTTCGTAAGGCTAAGTCAGCATGCAACTGAATGGGTCCAAACTGAGTCGGAAATGTGTAAACACTTCCAGTAAGATTTGAATGAGGAAACCAAATTGTTGATTGGGATCTTTGAAATACGGGAGTTTGTCGCATTGGCTAATTGGGCCAAGAAGGCCGAGGAGCTTAATAATGAAAGAAATCAAGCTAAGAGAGGCTCGAGTTGTGAGCAAGAGGTCAACAGTAAAACACTCTCGTTTCCCACAAAGAAACCAATGAGCCAAAATAAACACTCTACTTTATAGGTAGGATATTCGGGTAGAGCAAGAGGCTCTAAACAACGAAGCCAGAAGTCTTCCTCCCCGGTGGTGACTAGTGTGGGGAGTGTAGAGATAATCAAAAGCCGAAGTGTAAGAATTGCAACAAATTTCACTTCAGAAAGTGCCGAATGAAGAGTGGTGCGTGTTTCAGATGTAGTTCTCTTTACCACTTTCTCAGAGACTGTCCAGAACGAGTCGAAAAAGAAGTGGAAGTAGCCCCGAAGTCGAGTACTCCCATTTCACGAGGTAGACCTCCAAGATATCTCGAAAGTGCTAGTGGCAGTCGAGTTATGGCTAATGATGCTGCAAAACCAGAGGCTCGAGCCTCGGCAAGAACGTATGCGATACGCGCTCGAGAGGAAGCCTCTACTCCTGACGTCATCATAGGTAATTTTTCTCTTTTCAATACATGTGTTATTGCCTTAATATACCCGGGGTCGACGCATTCATATATATGCATGAGATTGGTATCTAGTATGAATATACCCATTAAACCTACAAATTTTATTATTAGAGTGTCAAACCCACTGGGCAAATCAGTCATGGTTGATAAAGTTTGTAAGAATTGTCCTTTGACGATTTAGGGTCATTTTTTTCCAGCTAACCCTATGTTGTTACCATTTGATGAATTTGATATAATACTTGGTATGGATTGGTTAGCCCTGCATGATGTAACTGTAAATTGTGGTAGCAAGTATATTAAATTGAAATGCCCAAATGGTGAGATTCTACAGGTTGATTTAAGAGAATTGGGTACGTCGCCGGTTGTAATCACGGCAATGGTTGCTCAGAGATATATGAGAAAAGGGTATGAAGCCTACCTTGCATTTGTATTGAACACTAAGGAGACAGAGTTGAAGATTGAGTCTGTGCTGATAGTATGTGAGTACCCAGATGTATTCCCAGAAGAATTACCTGGATTACCTCCTGAAAGGGAGATAGAGTTTGGTATTGAATAGGTGCCAAGAACAGCTCCCATTTCAATTGCTCCGTACAGAATGGTGCCAACCGAGCTGAAAGAGTTAAAAGTCCAGTTGTAAGAGCTAACGGATAAAGGTTTTGCAAGGCCCAGTTTTTCACCTCGGGCTGCCCCCGTACTGTTTGTAAAGAAGAAATATGACTAGATGAGGTTATGTATAGATTACCGCCAACTGAACAAGGTAACTATCAAAAATAAGTATCCTTTACCAAGGATCGATAATTTGATTGACTAGTTGAGAGGAGCCATGTAACACCCCTTACCCATATCCGAGGCTGGGCTAAGGTACGAGGCGTTACCAGACAAACATACAAACATTAAACTAAAATACGAGCCATAAAATTTTATTCATATTTCAAAGCGTTCATTCTCTTACACATAGTCCCTTATTTGAGTCTACGGAGCCCAAAACATACTTTAGAAAGGGTTTGGGACTAAACTGAGAACTTATGAAAATCTTGGAAATTTCATGCTTTAAGGCTCCACACGCCCGTGTCCCAAAGTCGTGTTCCATACACGGCTGAGACACATGGTCGTGTCTCTGCCTGTGTGGAATATACCTAGGCTATTTTCCAAGCTTTGGTCAACCTTGATCTCTTACACACTTATACAAAATCAAAAGCATATAACATGGTATTTATTTAATGATTAAACATCCTCAATTAAACCACAAACATAGCATTTGTATGTCATCATACATGTGTCTCTCATACTCATTTTACCTTGTTTATTATAGCACCACTTATACATTTATACCAAGATTATCATCTTACCAAATATCTTCAACTTAATCATCAAGCATTCATATTTAAAGCTAGTCATATCTTTATAAAATACCACGATTCAGATACGCAGAATAACATGTTTTCCTGAAACATTTCAATTCAATTCCATACCCAACAAGCATTACATTGAGACTAGTCATATATATATATACATGTCATGATACATAACATTCTCTTTTTGTTTTCTTATAAACACATATCATTTATTTCATTATATCAATATTTCATATACCATAGTTTCCATGTATTCCACATATATTTATTTTCCTCCTCCTCCTCTCCATTCCACATCCTTAATGTATATAGCATTCTTATAAGTACGATTTCACAATTTACTAATAAATGTTCACATCAAACTGTCCACACGAGTCATAGTCACTTAATTATTTATAATTCGAGCTACAGAGCTCGAAATTAAGATCCGTAAATTTCCCCTAAAACTAAACTCACATATCTTTCCACCATAAAATTTTCATAATTTTTGGTTTAGCCAATTAGTACAGTTTATTAATTAAAATTTCCCCTGTTTCACTTTCTGATAGTTCTGACATCTCTTCACTAAAAAATAATTATCTCACAGTATAGAACTCGGATAATGTTCTTGTTCATTTATCTTGAAAATAGACTCATTATGGATTTTAAAAATATAATTTTGAGCCTCTAATTATTTTTCTCCAAATTTTTGTGATTTTCCAAAGTCAGAATAGGGGATCACGTAATCATTCTGAATCAGTCTCACCAAAACATAAATATCTCAAAATATAGAACTTCTTTTCTTTCTATATTTCTTTTATATGAAAATAGACTCATTAAGATTTAATTTGATATCTCATTCAGTCTCTGATTCAATTTATACTATTTTTGGTGATTTTTCAAAATCACATCACTGCTACTGTCCAAAATAGTTTTATTGCTAATTCACTCTTTCACACTTTCTTTGTATTAACCTCATTTTAACATACATATCACAAATCATTTTCACCACATTTCATACATCACAAGTATAGGCCCATGATCACAAGGTCACCATAAAATCATCCTCATGTATAACTTACTTGTTTATAACCTTACCACATCCTGGTCACTTAATGAACACATCATTCACATAACCAAGTTCCTGCACTTATTCATCACAAAACTCACAAAGCAATACATAGAGAGTCTCCCGTTGAACACTTCGGATCAATCCTCGATACTTGGTGGTTTCAGCACATAGCTCCACCCATCATATAGTTCGGCTCTCTTGTACACATGGTGAAAACTTAGTACCACCCATGTGACCTAGCCAGTTTATCTCGTAGCTCTCTTGTCTACATGGTGTCCTTCACTTGGAACCATGCATGCGACCTAGCTACATATATCCCGTAGCTCTCTTGTCTACATGGTGTACACATAGTATCACCCATGCGACCTAGCTACATCATAATGTCTTGTAGCTCTCTTGTACACATGATGTGCACTCAGCACTATACATGTGACCTAGCTACATACCATCTATATCATCCAATCTTTCCGAAGGTTCAACCGGGATTTCTCTCTCTTTTCCAACAATTTCACCAATCAAGTAATTATCCACAAACATATTTCCAATATTTTTATAAAATATCATAATACAAGTAATAGTGATGTATTACTTACATATAAACTTACATCTCATTTAATATCAACGCAATAACATTAAATTACACATTGTCTTATTAAAAATCATATGAACTTACAATTTCCCATAATATCCATAATCATAGAAATCACATTTATGTATGATAATTCAATGCACTTCATGTACCATAGACATATTTTTAAATCAATCCATAAACTTGGCACCATAATCATTTAATTTAACATAATTCAATTAATTCACTAAATTTAACTTTCAAATATAAATTACAGCATTATTGTTGTATTATTATCATACCAACTTACATACTTTCAACACCTCGGAGATCATAGTAAATATATCAATTTTACATTGAAACATGCATAAATTAATGCTTATTATACATATGAACTTACCTTGATATTAAAACGGCCATTTTACCAACTTTCCCAATTTTCGATTTTTCTCTCATTCTAGGTTCAAATCTCATTTTTCGGGATCTAAAACATCATATTTTACTTATTTAATTAATGTACTATTCAAAATAGTCCTTAACTCAAACTTTGGAAAAATTACAATTTTGCCCCTAAACTTTTGCATATTTACACTTTTGCCCCTAGGCTCGGGAATTAAACTTCATCCCTTATTCTTATGTTTTATGACATTATGATCACTTTTCCCTTCTATGGCAACATCAAATTCTCACTCTAACATATACTTATGACTATTAGGTATTTTTACCGATTAAGCCCTTTTGCTCGTTTTCACTTAAAATCGAGTAGCACAAGTTGTCTAACATAACTTAAAACCTCATATTGTATCATAAAACACCAGAATACACAAATTTTACCTATGGGTATTTTTCCAAATATGAACCCTAGGTTGAATTATTGCTAGCATAAGCTAAATCAAGTTACCGGGACTCCAAAAACGTAAAGAACTTGAAAAACGGGGTTAGAACGGACTTACAATTGAGCTTGGGAAGCTTGAAAACCCTAGCCATGGAGTCTCCCTTGGTATACACGTCCATGGTGAAGAAGATGAGCAAAATTGGCTTTTAATTTTGTATTTTAATTCATTTTACCCCTAAATGACCAAAATACCCTTACTACTAAACTTTCCAAAAATTCCATCCATGTCCAATTTTTGTCCATAACTTAGAAATTGGTCAAATTGCTATTTAAGACCTCCTAATTAATATTTCAAATCAATTTCATACTAGAAACTTCTAGAATGCAAGTTTTGCAACTTATTCAATTTAGTCCCTAACTTCGAATTAAGCACTTTATGCATAGAATTTCTTCACGAAATTTTCACATAATCATGCAATCATATCATAGACCTCAAAATAATCATAAAATAATTATTTATATCTCAGATTTTGTGGTCCCGAAACCTCTATTCCAACTAGACCCAATTTGGGGCTATTACAAGCCACCGTGTTCTTTAAGATAGACTTGAGGTCTGGCTATTATCAACTGTGAGTTAAAGAATTGGATGCACCTAAAATAACTTTCAGAACGAGGTACAGTCATTATGAATTTCTCATCATGCCATTTGGGTTAACGAATACACCGGCCGTATTTATGGACCTAATAAATAGGATCTTTTGGCCATACTTGGATAAGTTTTTCATTGTGTTCATTGACGACATCTTGATTTATTGCAAAGATGGGACAGAACATGCGAAGCACCTAAGAACTGTGCTGCAGACCTTACGGGAAAAGCAATTGTATGCTAAATTTTGCAAGAGTGAATTTTGGCTCCAAGAAGTCAGATTTTTGGGTCATATTGTTTCAGGTGAAGGCATCCGAGTTGATCCAAGTAAAATCTCTACTATTGTCGAGTGGAAACCACCTAAAAATGTAATCGAGGTTAGAAGCTTTTTGGGCTTAGCCAGTTATTATCGAAGGTTTGTGAAAGGATTCTCCATGATAGCAACTCCGATGACAAGATTGTAACAGAAAGATGTTAAATTTGAATGGACGGAAAAGTGTCAACAAAGTTTTGAGAAGTTAAAGACATTGCTAACTGAAGCTCCTGTTTTGGTATTGCCTGAGTCAGGAAAAGAATTTGTGGTCTACAGTGATGCACCCTTAAACGGATTGGGTTGTGTACTTATGCAAGATGACTAAGTAATAGCCTATGCTTCACGGTAGTTGAAACCGCACGAGAAGAACTATCCGACACACGACCTAGAACTTGTCACCATCGTTTTTGCTTTAAAAATTTGGAGGCATTATTTATATGGTGAGACTTGTCGTATATTCACAGACCACAAGAGTTTGAAGTACTTAATGACTCAAAAAGAATTAAATTTGAGACAACGGAGATGGTTAGAATTAATTAAGGATAATGATCTGATCATTGACTATCACCCAGGAAAGGCAAATGTGGTCTCCGACGCATTAAGCAGAAAATCCTTGTTTACATTGAGGGCCATGGATGCTCAATTGGCATTGTTTGATGATGGTTCAGTCTTGGCAGAGCTTGAGGCTAGGCCGACATTTCTTCAGGAATCTATAATGCTCAAACTAATGATGAAGACTTGCAAGCTAAAAGAACTCAATGTGAGTTAGGTATTGAATCAGATTTTTGAATTGGTTCTGATGGATGTTTGATGTTCAAAGATAGGGTTTGTGTACCCAAAGACAATGAACTTATATAGAAAATCTTGCAAGAAGCACATAATAGTCATTTGTCAATTCACCGGGGAAGTACCAAGATGTACAATAATTTGAAGAAAATGTACTGGTGGAACGGTATGAAAAGAGATATTTCTAAATTTGTATCAAAATGCCTGGTATGTCAGCAAATTAAAGCTGAACATCAAGTACCTCTAGGTTTGTTACAGCCTGTGATGGTCCCTGAATGAAGAGAGACAGAGTTAGTATGGATTTCGTGACAGGATTACCATTAACTCCGAAAAAGAAGGATGCCATATGGGTTGTAGTGGAAAAGTTGACGAATTTGGCTCATTTTATTTCAGTAAGGATAGATTACCCTCTTGATAAGTTGGCCGACTTATACATTTCTGAGATCGTGAGATTACATGGGGTACCACTATCGATTATTTCAGACAGAGACCTGAGGTTCACTTCAATATTTTGAAAGAAATTACAAGAAGCCTTGGGTACGAAGTTGACCTTTAGTACAGCTTTTCACCCGCAGACTGATAGTCAGTCTGAGCGAATGTTTCAGATCCTTGAGGATATGTTGCGATGCTGCATCCTCGAATTTCAGGGCAACTGGGAAAAATACTTGTCGTTGGTAGAATTTTCCTAAAACAATAGTTTTCAAACAATTTTGAAAATGGCACCTTATGAAGCCTTATATGGCAAGAAGTACAGAACTCCATTGTACTAGACAGAACTCAAGGAAAGTCAGATTCATGGAATTGATCTGATTAAGGAACCTGACGAGAAAGTTAAAGTGATACAAGATTCTTTAAAAGCGGCATCGGATAGGCAAAAGTCATATGCTAACCTGAAAAGAAAGGAAATTGAGTTCCAAGTGGAGATAAAGTATTCTTGAAAGTATCTCTATGGAAGAAAGTGTTGAGATTTTGTCAGAAAGGCAAGCTGAGTCCGTGGTTTATCGGACCGTACGAGATCACCGAAAAAGTTAGACCATTAGCCTATCGTTTGGCATTGCCACTCGAACTGGAAAAGATTCACAATGTGTTCCATGTATCTATGTTAAGACGATATCGATCAGATCCCTTTCATGTGATTTCGCCGGCAGAGATTGAAATTCGACCAGACATGACCTATGGACAGGAACCAGTTAAGATTTTAGCCCGTAAGATTAAACAGCTAAGGAATAAAGATGTGGCTTTAGTAAAAGTTTTATGGCATCGACATGGTGTAGAAGAGGCTACATGGGATCCAGAAGAAACCATGAGAAGCCAATTTCCGAACCTGTTTACTGGTTAGACTTTCGAGGACGAAAGCCCCTAAGGGGGGAGAAATGTAACATCACAAAATAGGGCCAAGTCGAAATTGTGATTTCGGGACCACAAATCTGACATCAAATATTTATTTTATGATTATTATTAAGTTTAGAGTATGAGAATATACATGTGTTAAAATTTCATGAAGAAATTCTTTGAGTAAGGTGTCTAATTGGAAATTAGGGACTAAATTGAATAAATTGCAAAACTTGGATTCTAGAAGCAATTTGTATAAAATTGTTTTAGATTATAAATTAGAAGGCCTTGGAGAGTAATTTTCCAAATTTCTAAATTTTTGGACAAAAATGGGCTTGCATGGATGAAATTTTAAAGAAAGGGCTTAAGGGCTTAAGGGCATTTTGGTCTTTTGGCATTTTAATGAAATAAAATGGGAAAAATGAACCAAAAATCAGCCATCTTCTCCTTGTACCAGCTGAAATTCTCAAGCCCTCTATATCTAAGGTTTTCAAGTTTTTCAAGCTCATTAGTAGGTACTCCCAAGCCTTGTTTTTTATGTTCTTGGCATTTTTTAGATCCGGGTAGCTTGCTCTCTCCATTTCTAACCATACTTCATGCTAGGGTTTATGTTTAAAAATTAACCCATGCATGAGTTATTTGTATTTTGATGGTTTATGGAGGAATATGAAAGTTGGATGTGTGTTAAACATATTTTCCTAGGTGATTTTCATGAAAAAACCCTAAAGGGACCTTTTTGCAAAAGTTGTTAAATGTGTGGTAGAAATGTGAAAATAATGGAAAATGTGGGCTTCCCTAAGAGGAAAAAAGTATTCGGCTTGGCTTGGGTAAGATAGAAATTTCATGTGTTTCATTATACGAGCCTAGGGACTAAATTGTAAAAATATGAAAGGTTAGGGGCACAACGGTCATCTAGACTAGGGGTGGAATTTAGACTTGAAAAGTATAATGTAGAGTATTAATGATTTAAGTCTATTGTTATAAACCTCGAGGAACAAATTCTGAAGGTCGATCAAGGAAAACGAAAGGTTTCGAAATAACCGAAACATGACACCGAAACGAATACTAGGTAAGTTCAGATAACTTAAAGTAGACTCCTAATATGCCTAATTATATGATTTGTGAATGAATGATATTTGCGTTTATTGATGACATAAAAATTTCATGAAATGCATCTTTGATAATGATATGTTGAAAAATGTCTCGGTTGAGGTTTAAAAAGGGAATTCGATGGATAAACCATAATTCACAAGCGAATTGAGATCTTGCATGTGTTGCAAAAAAGGATTTAGCCAGGACAGGTAATCCATTGATCTCAATTATAAAAAAGATCCAGCCTGGATGGGTGCTCCTTTGGATGATCGAGCCTCCCGAAGAATACATGTGCATTATGGATTTAGCCCGGACGGGTAATCCAATTAGGGTCTGATTTAGCCTAGACTGGTAATTTAGATCCGAACTCAATAAAGGTGTTTGTTGTTATAAGGGGATTTAGCCTGGACTGGCAATCCTGACATCACCTTATGAGTTTTGTAAATGGGGGATTTAGCCTGGACTGGTAATCCTGCCATAAAATGTGAGGTTCATGGGAGTGCACACTTGAAATGATTATCCTTATGAATTGATGGTTAATGGATATTCTATCGAGATTTCCTAGGAACTCAACGGGATTAACGTGAGAAGGACGTATATCAATGAAACGATGGATGATGAGTTTATCTGGGATAAATCACATGGTGTTTTGTTATGTGACTAACTCATTGATTGAGTGCATGTGATAGGGAACCATTTCATACTTGTTGGGTTCATTATCTATTATGGATGTTTGCTAATTACTTGGTAAGTTTACTTTCCGGTTATTCAAGCTTACTAAGCATGTAAATGCTCACTCCTCTCTTTTCCCCTATTTTACAGAGCTCGAGGACTTGTAAGGATTGGAAGACAGTTGGAGAGTCAGCACACTATCAACTAGATCAGCTTTGGTATAAAGAAATTTCTATTTTGTTCAATGGCATGTATAGGACTTTTGAGTATTTTGTTATATGTGTTAATTGATTTTCCAAATAAAGGCATTTAAAGATGTATCTAATTTTTTTTTTTTTTGCATATGACTATAGGAATTAGCTTATTTTGAAGTAGGCTATGAGCTACAAAATTTCCATGCATGGTTATATTCATATATGATGGTTTGTTCCAATTTGCAATGGGTCACAAGAACAAGCCAATATTTAATGTGTTAAAGTGACATGGAAACCTATAAATACAAGATGGGAAATAACCTGGCCTGTGTGAAACCAATGATATGAGGTTTCTACGCAATAAGTTTTGCCAAGAAAATTTATAACTGTTAAAAAGGGTTACCAAAGGCTTGGAAAATAGCCTATTAGGGTCCACACAATTGGGCACACGGGCGTGTGTCTAGGCCGTGTATGACACACGGGCCACTCCCATGGGTGTGTGGTATGGCCGTGCGTCCCCTGCACCTAAAATTTTAAGTCAATGTTGCACACGGGTAGGCCATACAACGTGTGTCTTGGCCGTGTGCCCGTAATTGTATGATAAGGTTAAAGTCAGTGTTGCACACGGGCTGACGGCATAGGCGTGTCCCAAGCCACACGGGCGTGTGTGATCACACGGCCCCACCCACACGGGCATGTGACACTTCAAAGTAAAGGAAATTTTCCATGGTACCCAAAGTTTATCGAATGTCCTAGGTTTTGTCCCAAACTGCCTCTCGGTATGTTTTAGGCCTCGAAGGCCTGTTTAAGGGACGAGACGTACATGTTTGAAAAGTTTTAAATTTGAGTGAAACTCGGTGACCTGATTTAATATGTTTGTGAATGTGAAACCCCGGTAATGCCTTGAACCCTATCCTGGCGTCGGATAAGGGTGAGGGATGTTACATTTAGTGGTCACATGCCCATGTGGATATGCGACACGCCTGTGTGACCAGGCCGTGTGGTCACACACGCCCGTGTCCCGACCCTGTGTAACTCTCTGACTTGTAACTCATGAACAAATTGGGATCACATGGTCAAGTCACATGCTCATGTGCTAAACCGTGTAGAAAATTAATTTTCATAAAATAGGTGCAGACTTCACACGACCAGGGCACACGCGCAAGTTCGAGGCCATGCCGTTCACATGGCTGAGACACATCGTCATGTCTCTGCCAGTGTGCTCAATTTTGAGCATTCTGTTTCTCAAAATTAAGGTGCAGAGGACACACGGCGAAAACACATGCCCATGACGGCCTAGACACATGCCCGTGTGAACAAAGTAAAGGTTATTTACCAAGCCATTTGCCACCCTTATTCACACATACACTTACACCAATTCAATGGCACAAAACATAATATACTTAGGCAACCAAAACACCCACAATTATGACCAACATATGCCAATACAATAGCAACATCTATCATACTCACAACATTTATTATGTCCTAAATCAATCATGCACATTTCCAAACATTTTACATTCATGCTATGAATCACATTCCATCATTCACCAAGCATAACATGACCATATCACCAAAGACATTGGCACATATATGATTATACTTAGGCTTACAACCATGTTAGCCAAAATAAGCCAATTTACACGGCCAAATATCAAATCAATGCTTTTGACAATTACAAGCCAATACATTGGCTAAAATCATAATGACACATATAACAAAATTACTAAGTCCCTATACATGTCATACTTTCAAAATAGTAAGATCATCAATACCCTAAAATGAGAGTTTGACAGTGTGATTCGAATCTCCAACAATCTCCGATCCGAGTTAGCTTGGCAACACTATAAAACATGGAAAATAAACGGAGTAAGCTATATAGCTTAGTAAGCTCGTATGCAAGAAATAAGCAAACCTTACCATACATATAACATTCAAATAAATGTAAATTTACCATAGTCTCATGATCATAACTCATTCCACCACAAAACTTACCTCATATTCATCCTTTCAAGAATTTAACAAACATGGGCTTTATGTACATACCTGAACCATCTCGAAATGACTTTACACATATTCTCATCTTTGACATACCCGTGAACCACTCAGAATAATAATGTCGGATACTCGAGATTTTTTTACACTAAGTTCCACATACGTAGCCAATGATCTCCGATCTGAGTTAGCTTGGCGACACTATAAAACATGGAAAATAAATGGAGTAAGATATATAGCTTAGTAAGCTCGTATGCAAGAAATAAGTAAATCTTACCATACATATAACATTCAAATAAATGTAAATTTACCATAGTCTCATGATCATAACTCATTCTACTACAAAACTTACCTCATATTCATCGTTTCAAGCATTTAACAAACATGGGCTTTATGTACATACCTGAACCATCTCGAAATGACTTTACACATCTTCTCATCTTTGACATACCCGTGAACCACTCATTATAATAATGTCGAATACTCAAGATTTTTGCACACTAAGTGCCACATACGTAGCCAATGTTACCTCAATCTCATATCACATAATCGCTCGCTCTCGAGCTATCGACGGGCCTGCTCACACAAGCTGTCAGTCAAGACATAGCTATGCAGTGCTGCTCACACAAGCTGTCAAGTATTCCTAACATATGCCGGTATACTCAACCACCGGTAGGACGTACAAGACCAGCATCCGGATCACATAATCACATAACACATAATGACTCTAGTGACATGTCACTTGTATCCTAATCTATTCCTAAGGTTCAATGGGACTTCTCACTTGTCGAACCGTCATTGAACTCGTTCGTAGAATTATACTCATTCACATAATCAAACATACAATTCATGCAATATTAAGGCATTTAAGTACAATTATTCTAAAGCTTATCTTTAACATACGAACTTACCTCGATACAAAATGGCTAATAGTTCGATTTAGTCCACAACCTTGTTATTTCCCCAGTCTAGGTCAAAACCTTGTCTTTCTTGATCAATAATACCATATTTAACTCATTCAATCATCACATTATTCAATTTAATCCCAAAAATGACTTATGGAAAAAATTACAATTTTACCCCTAACTTTTCAACTTTTTACATTTTAGTCCCTAGGCTCGTAAAATGATTTTTATTCAATTTCATCACACCCAACCCTAGCCGAACCTATTCCTTGCTCATAACAGCCCACATCTTTCATTTATTCACATTTTTACACAATTTTACAACTTTTATAAATAGGTCCCTATTTGACATTTTCATCAAAAATCACTTGGTAAATGTTGTTTATCTAACACCCAACATGCATTTTCTACCATTGAACATCAAAATAGACAAATATTCAATATGGGTAAAATTTTAGACTTTGATTTTCTTTCAAATTAGTCATTGAAATAGCTAAATCAAGTTACAATGATCTCAAAAATATGAAAATCATCAAAAACCCGGATAAGAACGGACTTACAATCAAGTTTGAAAGTTGGCCAAACCCTAGCTATGTCTTCCTTTTTGATTTTTAGCCATGAGGGATGAAATTAGAAAAGATGAACACTTTTTATTATTTAATTTTGTCTTTATTTACCAAATGACCAAAATGCCCTTAATGCATAACTTTGAAATTTTACCTAGCCATGTCCATTTTTGTCCAACTTAGAGTATAATGGTCTAATTACCATTTAAGGACTTCCAACTTAAAATTTCATAGCAATTAGACACCTCCAGCTTCTAGAACACATATTTTGCACTTATTACAATTTAGTCCTATTAGTCAAATTGGACACTCTGTCGATAAAATTTCTTAACGAAATTTTCACACAATCAGTCAATCATACTGTAAACCTTAAAGAAATAATAAAATAAATATTTTTACTTCGGGTTAGTGGTCCTGAAACCACTGTTCCGATTTGACCCAAAAACAAGTCGTTACAATCTCAATATCAATAACATAAATTATTATTTTATTTTCCCCTATTAACACAACACAGACTTAGAAGGATGCACGGATCCAACCAACACACCAGTTTGGCACCTAGTGCCTCATCGAATAAATTTGAAGTAATAATTGTGTCCAACGTTATATAAATTGACACCCAATGTCTCATCGGTTAAACCGAAGCAAATTGGCACCTAGTGCCTCATCGACTTGAGGTTGAAGTAATTCCTGAACCCTTCCTATCCTATGGCATGCCATCTATATCCGACTCATCCCGATACAGTTAATAGGGATTTATTTCACTTTTCAATACAACCAATGTCTCAATTTCTTGAATATATATCATCACATATAAACATATATTCAATTTGATAATAATGACATTTTTCTCAATACACATATATTCATAATCAATATATTTCATAATATACAAAATCAATCCATTTCATTTCTATTTAATTCAGATTATAGAAACACAAATTGTGATTTTCGAGCTATTTGACATCGATTTTATCCTTCCCCTTTTTACTTGAGGATTCCAGTACGACGTTAGCTATGAAATAAAACAATTAAATCACATTAATATTACATATTTCAACTTCACATTAAATTTCAATTTTCACACTATATTTTGTTTATTCTTCAATTTAGTCCCTAAACTGAGACTAATTTTAACCTTCATTATTAACTTCATATTTTTATACTAATTTCACTCTAGACCACATTTAGCTTCCTCTTTTCCAATTCGACCCCTTAATTTTAAAATTTTCACAATTTAGTCCTTATTGTTCAAAATCAACAATTAATTCGATAATTTAGTCCTTTTCCATTTCTAACTTAAAAATCTATCTATTTAATCCCTAATACTTAAACTATTCAACAATGTCAATATTTAAAATCTTGAACAATACTAAAAGTTACAATATGGATCAGGTAGCTCTAAGTACTAGGATTCCAAAAATATAAAAATTACAAGTGTAGGGACTAAATTGCACTAACCAATTTGACTTGAACTTCCAAACTCCTAATGTCGTGCGTTCTCTTCTCCTTTTTCTTTCTTTCTTTTGTTTAATTTACATGCATTCACTTTCATTTTTATTTCATTTAATTTGTTTTCATTTTATTTTTTATTATCAACTTTATAATATAACATATATAATATATATACATGCATTTACACTGAACTATACAAAACCATTTATTAAATGGTTTAATTGTTACTTTAGCCCCTTAAGTTTATTTTAATTTATAATTCAACTTTTAACCATTTCATGATTTAATCCCTATACCTTTATAACTCCTAATTTCACAAAATTCACTAATCCAAAAATTAATTAGCTACCCAACTAACTTCGTAAATATTTAATTAAATATTTATATGAGTCCAGTTTATGAAAATAAAATTTCAAAAATACATTTTTCGACACTCCTAACTATCGGGTCATTACAATAATAATATAATAAAAAATAAAATATATTTTTACCAATTTAAATTTTTTTTCCAATTTATGCTTTTATATATATTATAGATATATGAACTTAAACTTCATTGATTTCTTCGCTCTGAAAACTAAAAAGAATATAATTTAAAAATTAGTTATTAAAAATATTGCCATGAAATTAGAAGTGGAAATATAATAAGAAACATCAATATCATAACATAAAATATGAAAAAACGGAAATATTTTGAAATTGGTAATAAAATTTTCATCGTGAGATATTATTATTATTATTATTATTATTATTATTATTATTATTATAATAGTTCAAACAACTATATTACTTTTTTTTTGGTGAGAATAATTCAAAAAACAAATTGAAACCTTCTAAAAAATCTTAAAATGCTCAATAGCTGAAACCACCAAATTAGGTGGAGCTTCAAGAAGCTGAAGGGATGACTTCTAAGAGAGACTAATTTTTGCCAGTTGATCCGCAATTAAATTACACTCCCTAAAAACATACTTACAACCTTATTTTTATATAAATAACTAATGAAATTATACCTATTGTGATATTAAATTATATAAAAATAAAGTATGAGAATTTAAATTTTAAATTCAAATAAGGAGTAAAATTAAAATTTCACCATTTTATGTAATCTAAATAAAGTAAACAGTCTAAAATTAAAATTTAACCATTAATGTTTATAGCAGAAAAGAAAAAAAAAAACCTTGGACAACTGTCCAAGAATGAAGCCCCTAAGGCATTCCTTTTATATAAAATAGTATATATATGATATTTGTGTATCAATGGTTAAATTCTAAAGATAATCTCTATACTTAGCTATTTGTGCTGGTCTATTCTTTCTGTAACATCCCGATTTTGGGCCTAGTCGGAATAGTGATTTTGAGACCACAAATCTGAAGTCATAAAATTTATTTTAGTATTATTTTGAGGTCTACAATATCGTAATATGATTGTGTAAAAGTTTTGTTAAGAAATTTTACTGTTTGAATGCTTAATTTGTGAAAAAGAATCAAATCGCGTAAAGTGCGAAAGTTGTGTGCTATTAGCTAAAGGTGTTAAATAGCTATAGAACTTAAAAGTTGAGGTCCTTAATGAGTAATTAGGCCATTATATATGTGTATAGCTGCACATGAAGTGTAATAAATGAAAAGTCAAAAAGTCAAAAAAAATGGGCATGGGTTGGTATTTGATGACACAAGCAAAAACTAATAAAATAAAACAAGTGGCCATCTTCTTCTTCATCCATTCTCAGCCAAAAATTTGAAGGAGAAAACCCCATGGAAGCTTGAAATTTTTAGCAAAATTAACCCTCTACATGTAAGTCATTTTGGTGTTTGATGTTTTTGAGATCATTGAAGCATGATACAACTATTTCTACCATTATTTTGAGCTAGGGTTTATGTTCAAAAATTTACCCATGTGTGTCATGCATGTATTTTGATGATTAATGGAGGAATATGGAAGTTTGGTGTTAAAATGTGATTTGATGAAAAATTTGGGTTATTATAAGAGGGAATATGAATCGGCTATGCTTGGGTAACAAAGTAATTGGTTGCATTTCATTTTACGAGCCTAAGGGCTAAATTGTAATTATGTGAAAGTTTAGGGGAAAAACTATAATTTTGCCAAAATATGATTTATGGGCTATTTTGAATAATTTGGTAATTAAATAAGTGAAATTTGCTATTATAAATCAAGAACAAGATCTTGGACTAAATCAATAAATTGTCCATATTTTTGTACCGAGGTAAGTTTGTGTGTGGTTGACACAACTTTTTATTATGCATTTAGCATTTAATGTTATATGAATTGTATAATTGTCTCGTGAATATTATTGATGTTGTTCAATAAAGATTTGGGGTGATAAAAGCCGGTTGAACCTTAGGAATACTTAAGGTACAAATATTATGACATTGGGTTGATGATATCCCGTATAAGACCATATCTAGGATATGGCATCGGCATCAGTATGAGTTATCATGTAAGACCATATCTGGGATATGGCATTGATATGAGATTTTGTGTAAGACCACGTTTGGGACATGGCATCGAAATGAGAATTTGTATAAGACCATATTTGGGATATGGCATCAATATGAGATCCCAAGTAAGACCACGTCTGGAACATGGCTTTGGCATCTTATTGTGTGTATGATAATCCTGAATATCCTTAGTATTCCAAATGGTTCAATGGGTAGTCCAAGGATTAGTCAAAGATTTGTCCAGGTATGATCATATTGAAAGGGTACAGGTATGTATGCCAAGCTTGTAGTTATTGAGATTACGAAATGATGAAACTTCGATAAGATGAGAATAAAGATATTATGACCTCGAGTTCTATTGAACATTATGTAAATTGAATGAGGTAGGATATGATTACAAAAATTATTGAAAATGAGATGAGTCAGGTTATGTTATGTATGTATACGATAATGCATATTATTATTGCTTATTAATTACATGCAAGCTTACTAAGCTTTATACTTACTCCCTTCTCTTCTATTTCCTTGTAGTATCACCAAGCTAGCTCGGGGATCAAAGGACGTCGGAGGCTCGTTCACATTATCAATTGATTCTTTTAGGTATAGTTAGTCTCAACATTTTGAGTATGGCATGTATAAGGACTTGGTCTTTTGTTATATGTCATATTGGTCTAGCCAAATGTGTTGGCTTATAATGATAGTTGATTCATTTTGTGTATGACTATGAGATATGGCTCATAATGATTATTGGGTTGTAAACCTATTCATCCATGTACGTATGTGTCAATTCTATTATGATATGGCCTATGGTTATTGATGATTGAATGTTTATGAATGTCTTGTGTGTGTATAAGATGGTATGCAAATGCATGCATACAAGTTTAAGTAATATTTCTCATTCGTATATGCGTGTTGGTAAGATTTGATTTGTCATATTAGGGAGTCTTAAACAAGTATAATGTGATGGAAAGTTGTCATGCATAGGCTATGTTATGAGTGTTAAGGTATCATTGCAGCCATAGAAGTGTTTGTACAAATAAGGGTGGCAAGTGGCTTGGAAAATAGCCTTAAAGTCGCCCACACGGGTCTGTGTCTAGACCGTGTGTGACACACGGCTTGCCCCATAGGCATGTGATCCAGCCATGTGTCATTTGCATCCTAATTAATACAAAACAGAATGCCCAGTAGTAAACACACGGACTGAGACACGGCCGTGTGTCTCAGCCGTGTAAGAGACACGGCTTCAGAACATGGGTGTGTACCCTGGCCGTGTGAAGTCTGCACCTGATTTCGAAATTTAATTTGCCACACGGCCTAAGGACACGGGCATGTGCCTTGGCTGTGTGACCTTATTTGTTTGATGATGTCATAGTCAAAGAGTTACACGGGCGTGTCCCAAGTCACATGGGTGTGTTTGACCACACGGCCTGCCCACACAGGAATGTGATGGGTGTGTTTGACCACATGGCCTACCCACACAGGAATGTGACTCTCCAAAATTTTCTAAGTGTTGTAAAAGTTCTGAAAGTTCCCGGTTTAGTCCCAAATATTTTCAAATGCATGTTTAGGGCCTCGTAGGCTCGTATAAGGGATGTTAAGTATATGTTTGAATGACCTTAATTGGAATGAAATTTTATGGTCCGGTTTTCGTGCATTTGATTGCTTTCGAGTACAGTAATGCCTCGTACCCTATTCCGGCGTTGAGTACGAGTAAGGGGTGTTACACTTTCTACTTTTATTTGCTTAAAATTGATTTTTTAAATTTTTTTTATTTTTTATTTTCAATTCCTTCGTTAACTTTGTTAAAAACTTAGGTACAATTATGAATTTAGCCCCTCAAATAATTTGACCTTTACTCTCTTTTTTTTCTTATAACAAATTATAAAAATATTCAAAAAATTTATAAAATTATATTTAAGAATTATAGATTGGTTAAAATTTTTTATAAGATTTTCTAAATGTCTCAAATAAAAAAATTGAAACTAAATATTAAATAATTAATCACTAGATTAGAAATTAATACTCAATTACTTATGAGTTTATTCTTATACGAATACATGCACGAATGAGGTGAAACTTATTAAATTTCATTCACATAAGCTGCCAATTTTCAAGGTTGGGAAACCAGCACTTCCAACGACTTTTTAGATGAGATCCAAAATTTCTAAGTTTAGATGTCTTCATGGCGTTCAAAGATCTATCTATTACCTTTAAAACACACTTTAAATCACTAGATTTCAAATTCAGAAGCTCAAGATATAACCGTTTTAGTGAAGACTACGTGAGCAGAATTTCTAAACATGATTATTTAGACAAATTATGAGTTTCGGGCTTTTAATTCTAGTTTAAATCATATTAGATTATATATGAGTTCAATAATGTATTTATTAAGTTTTATTATTTTATTATTTATGTATTCCGAATTTTTATATTATTTAAATATTTTAAGTTAAATAAGAAAGTTTAGTTTAAAACTACTTTTTATTTAAACTAATTAGAGTTTTAGTATACTTTAGAGTTTTATTTAGATGTACTTAGCTAACCTATATAAAGGCTTCTTCATTGTTCATTAAAGATACAATTGTTTTCATTAATAAAGTTTTCAACTCTAGGAGTTAGTTTCTTTGTGTAAGATTTCTTTGTTATGATTTTTAGAAGTAATATTATTCTAGATTTTCTTCAAGGAGTCCTGAGAATTCATTCTTCATCTTTCAATTTGCCAAGTATTATTTCTTGGAGGGTTGATTAGAGTCTTTAATTGAGTGTTGAGATTTACATTTCAAAAGGTTCAATTGGACACTTATCCAACTATCCATCACATCCATCGGTTTATTCGATCCATCTTCCACTTTTAAAAATCGTCTTTTTATTTATTATTTTGAATATTTATTCTTAGCTATTAAATTTCTTCTTTTAGTGTTTTCGTGTTCTTTAATTTCTAAATTTTTGTATTTCTTCTTTAGGTTAGATCCAAATCTTCCTTTTTTGAGTATAACAAATTGAATACAATCATTGTTCCGCTTCCTCCACTCAATTCCTTATCGTACACAATTGAAAAACTAATTTTCCTAATGATAAACTATGAAAAAAAATTCACTCCCTTTGCACTTTCTTCTTTCATATTCCCTCAACTCTCATGATTTCCCATAACAATCGAAACTAAGAAAGAGAAAAGAGAAAGAAAGTCTTTAATGTCCTTTTTTTTTTTATGGTTTCCTTCGATTTTCTGGAGACTCACAACCTTCTTTGATGCAAGGGTCTTGAAACCCATGAAACAGTATTTCCATTGAAGGTAATTCTATTATTTTTGTTAAAAAAATACAATTTTTAATTTTTGTTTCTGATTTTTGGAAAAAAAAATTCAAAAACTTTATTTTTTTTTGTTCTCAATTAAATAAGGACATGCAAATCGAAAAAGGAAAATAAGTGAAAAGGGATTTAGAGTAAAAAAATGTGTATCTATTTAAAATGTGCTTTTGTATATTCTTAATTGTTTGTCTCCGCCCTCTCTTTTATAAACCAAATTTGGAATCCTTTTTAAAATCAAAATTTTTAGATTTACTTCAAATTTCGTTCAATCCAATTCTCACCCAAGCCAAACTCCTACTTCCAACCTCTGAATTTATTTTTTAATTTTAATTTTTTGTGATTTATCTTACTATTTTCTTTTAAAATATTTATAAAAATGACCTAAATGATATCATATTAACTTAAAATAAACCCTAACCTAATATTAATCTAACATTAATATTTAATATTTATCATAATATTGTTGTCCACACTAAGATTAAAAAAAGATTAAAAAAAATTGAAACTCTAGTCATCTAATCAAACTTTGAAAAAATTAAACCTAAAAAATTTTTAAAATTGTAGTTAGGTATTAATTTGTTGACATGTTAAAAATGCACAAAGTAGGAATGTGGATTTAATTATTTCGTTAAAGGAATTTGATAGTGTTATTGTAAGTGACTTAAATTATTAATAATTAAAATTAAATGATGTATTTTGATTAAAACAAAAATTTACAATCTATTTAAAAGTTGAGTTTAAATTCAATGATTTATATGGTAAATTACCTAATATACACATTACTTATTGTTGTTAAATGAGAATATTACAAGTTAAAATATCTAGTAGTAATGATTAATAGTATGTTTTGGATTTTTTTTTCTTTTTATCTTTAATTTGTTGGCGCATATGAGAAATTTTTTTAATTCTATTTTTTAATTTTTAATAATTAAAGAAAAAAATAGGGATTAAATTGACAAAACTTGTAAAGATTAAGGTGCTAAATTTTTATATGTACCTAATCTTTTAACAAAATTAACACGGAGGGATTGAAAATCAGCAAATCGAAAAGCGCACAAATCAAAAAGCACAAGGACTATTCTCAGTATTTAACCTAAAATTAAATATACTATCTGTAACATAGTGTCCAATTATCTGTTTTGTCAGACAAACCTCTAATCTGTGCTAAATTAGTTTATAAGGTGAAGTTGAAACGGACCAGATATCAATTGGACTTCCGATTAATCCATTTCTGAACCAATTAGATTTTCTTCAAATTCATAAGCCTATGACTCACGATAATAACATCCAAGTTTGATAAACATATGTAATCTTGGCATTTCTTTTTTTCCTGATAAAGGTTTGAACTTGAACTATCTTTTTGAGTATAATGTAACCTACATTTGTTGGTCAATCTTGGCATCTTCGCTTAACCATGATGGCAATAGTATCTTTTAAGGTTTTTATTTAGTTTCACTGCTATAGATATCGTTTATCATTTTCATCAAATAGGAGGAAGATGTTGATATTACTCGTTTTAAGAAAAATAACAAAGAAACAGCACACACACACTTCTCCTCCACTTATTGCATTCCAGCTAAACACAGAGTCGCAGTTTTCATCATGCTTCTCCCTAAGCCCTGTTGTTTCTTTCTTGGATTACAAGTCACTTGGAGGATAGCCAATTTAGAGCGTCACTTCTCTACCAGAAACCCAACTGAATGGAACACTGGGTGATTCCTTGGCCCTCAATTGAGCTCTCTCCTCTAACTTTCTAATTCTCGGTGCAAGTCCACACACAAATTCCTGAGCTTCACGGCCCTCAGGTGAAAGTCCAATGAGTTCCTTCAACTTCCATCGGTCAACCAGATATTCAACTATATCAGCATAGTCCCGGGCAGTGTAAACCCCAATTCTTTGTGCAACAGACGAGTAGTGGTCGAAAAGGTTTTCGTCACGGCCATCATACATCAAGTGGGCTGGCATGGAGATTTTCTTCCTCATCATGTCAGCAAATGCCAAGACTGACCCATCAGGATCGATCTCAAAGAGCTTTTCAAGGATTTTAGTGTATGCTGTCTCGTGGCGCTTTTCGTCCGCCGCAATTGAACCACATAACTGAGCCAAATTCATGTCACCATGCACCTTGGCTAGCCTAGCTGTATTCCCATGTGAGATAAAAGTTGCCCTTTCTTGGAATGTTGTGTAGATGAATCCCAGATAAGGACTATTCTCCGTACCCGGATCCTATAAAATATGCAAAAGATAATTTAGAAAATCAATCAGCAGGTGGAAAACGAGCTTAATAAGGCCATGCACATCGTGAATTACATAGTGAATTGGAGATTCAGAAATTAAACCGAGAAGAGGGTAAATGGTGTACCAAAGCATCTTACCATTCCTGAACCGATCAAATACTGGATGGTCTTCTCAACTTGCCTCATGTCCACTCTCCCACACAAGTAGAGATACTTATTAAGTAGATCAGTGTGTCTGTTTTCTTCGGCAGTCCAGGCCCTGGTCCAAGTTGCCCAAGAAGTAGGGCTAGCACCAGTTTCATCACGAGTTCCATCCAAGGTATTAAGCATAGTTTGGTAAGTTGGAAGGGCTTCCTCCGTGATCATATCACCAACCAACACGACAAAGTACTCATCCGGAATCTCCTTTGCCCGTTCTCTAAGTTCTCTAACTTGATCTTCAAATCCATCGGACGAAGGATCGGGAAGAAAATCCTTGGGTTGCCAACATTTATCAACTTGTTTAAGATGAATCAGAATGTTATCCCTAGCCCAATCATCCAAAGATTTAAAGATTTCAATCTTCTCAGGTGGCATGGTGTGGGAAGCCTGGTGTACCAGCTTTGGAGCCATGAAAGGCCGTTTCAGATCTTCAACCCCTCTGCATCAAGTAAAACGAATTCGGAATTCAAATTATTTCAAATTAAAATTGAATTTAATTAGAAATAAAATTTTATTTAATCGAACAAAAGTAAAATAGAAAAATTAATATTGAGTTAAAATATTATCTAAATTTACCTAAATCCCGAAGTATAATGAAAAATATCGATGCAAATTTCAAAATTGACTAATTTTAAGCTTTAACCCTTAGAGATCAATCCTTATTGTTTTTTCTCAGTTGCTTTTCCTTAGAGTAAACTACAAAGTTAATCCTCCGACTTTAAGTTTTCATTTTAACCTTGAAAATAAAAAATTTACATTTTAAACACTACCGTTCACAACCATTTTCATTTTAATCACCCTTATTTATCATTCATCTTATTCACCCAACTCTAACAAATTTCATTTTATCGATAATTTCTTCCTTTTTTTTTTAAACTAAGTTTTTTATAAGGACTTGAAGAGATAAAACATTTTTTTTATAACTTAATTCCCTATAAAAACTCAAGATTTTCCCTATAAAAATATAAGGTTTTTAAAATTAAATAAATTTTAAAAAATAAAACAATTTTCCCATGGGAAAATCAAGTATTTCACTGTAAAACCCAAAATTTTCTCTTTTACAAATAAAAACTAAAATTGATTCTAAAAAAATAAAATAATTTTCCCCGTAAAACACCACTTAAGTTTCTCTTTTTTTAGTAAAAAAGAAAAACTTAAGTCTACGAAAAGGTGCGTGACTAAAATAACATTGAAATGAAAGCAGTTATTAATGGTAGTGTCTAAAATGTTTTTTTTTTCATTTTTAGAGGTTAAATGAAAATTTATGAAAGTTGTTTAGTTTAATTTTTATTTTTTTATTTGTATTTATTTCCACAATATTTGCCACCTATCACCGGCCAGAACGTGGTTGCCGGAGCTGCTTTTTTTGACTCGAATTGAGAAGGATTTTGGTGGGCTACCAGTGCCCAGATCTGGTCGCTAGCACGGCAGATCTTGCACCTGCAGCGCCACATCCGGCTGCCGATGCACCAGATGGGTGCCTCGAACCACCGCCAGTTACTCAGACCCACGCCTTTTGACGACGAAAAACCCGTCAACATTTAAGTTTTTACGTTACTTCGCCGGGATGCCGCGAGCAAAATTACAAAATAATATTATTTTAATAAAAATGACGACGACGACGACGACAAAAGAAAGGATTTCAAAGTTTAAAATTTTTTTATGAAAGCAAAATGGTCACAAAAACTGTGTTAGCTACTCTAATAAAAGGTTGAACAGCTATTTCAGTCCTCCAAGAAATAACAATAAATACGTAAGACCATAAGATAATATATCACTCAATTTGATTTTTTTTTTTTAGAAGCTAAGTTTGATAATTTTAGACAATATAATCAAAATCTATATGAATATATTTTAAATAAACACAAGTAAAAAACATGATAAAAATAACATAATTAAACACTGTAAGCATACAAGAAAGACCATCAAAGACCTAAATCGGAGAACAAGACTCTTAAGAGGCATGTTAGTTAGCAAAAAGAACAAATACCCAAATAAAGAAAACGCCTAAAATTAAAGGAAACAGGTAAAAACCCATGATTTTAACAACAAAATACGAATATATAACGAAAGAGAAGAAGAAGAAAAAGGAGACTAACTTGGAGCGAGGTGGAAGAGTGGAGACCATAGAAACCTTGGGAGATCTAAGACTTGCCATGGGTGGAAGAGCATATGAAGGGAGTTTCTTAGTTTGAGAAGCGATGGGATTGAATTGCATAGCCATTTTTTTCCTTTTTTTTTTTTTTTTTTGCTTTGCTTTGCTTAGTGACGACTGTGTGTTCGCTTAACACAGCTCGCCTTTTATTGAAGTTGTCGATTTTTAAAATAATGTGATTTGACGTTTATTTTCCTTTTTTTTATTCCCTAATTATTTCGAATATAGATGGAGGGATTTTTTAATTTTACTAAGTAGTTTGAGATTTAATTATATGTCTTATTAATTTATTTTTTTAATTTTAAATATAATTAATCTTTCAGTCAGGTTATTGTTACATATATATATTACAATAATTAGATAAAATAAAGAATAATTAATATAAATTTAAATTTAAACTTAAAAAGAAAAATAAATTCTTATAAAAATAAAATTTCTTCAAAATAAATAATAATAAAAAATTACTAAAATTAAGTCATTAAAATAATTAAATATTATCAATTAAATTAATTTATTTCTCACCCGTATTCTTAAACTTGCGTAAAAGAAATAATAGTACAATCAAACATAGCATAACAAATAATTAGCTTTTATTTATTAATTTTATTTAATTAAAACTGCACTATGAAGAAATGTTAATTTGTATAATTAAGTTTTCGAGTATTATATAAAAGAATATTATTTAGTTGGAATTAAAAAAATCCCAAAGCAAAAATAAAACATTGTTATTCGTGCTTAAGTAACATTAAAAATCATAAATTAATTAAAATACACATATGTCAATTAATTAAATCCTATTTATATAGTTTAAAAACTTTTATGGGAGGAGAAAGAAAAATAATCATTGTATAAAATGATAACTATAATTAATGTAGTATTTGTTTTGAATGGATTAAAGCAGTGTTTGGAAAAATAATTTTATAATTAGAGTTGAGTGTAATTATTTTTAATTATATAAGAGTGTTTTATTTGGGTAATTATTATAATTGATAGATTCTATTGAATTGATGTAATTGTAGCATCTATTACACTTTTTAATTTTTAAAGAAGGGTGAGAATTGAAGTAACTACATCAAATTAAATTTTAAAAAATTATTTTATATAACTTATAAAAATTATATTACAAGCATGAACACATAAGAGTATTTGTGATAATTATAGAATAAATTTTCTTATATTATAAAAAAAATTTGTATATTTCAAAGGTTATAAGAAAAAAATTATATTATTTAAATCTTAAAAATTTTCTAAAGTTATGACAAAAAAATTCTTTATAAATAATCATTTACCTGTTATAAAAGTATTATAATATATTTATTTATAAAAACTTACATTCATGTATGAACATAACTTATTTATGTGTCCATATTATATATTATAAAAATAATATGCTTATTTATAATAAAAAATGTTATAATTTTTTTATCATAACTTATTCATAAAAATAATAATTTTCTAAAGTTATTGAAAAATTTATATTATTTATAAAAAGTACTATCAACATTTTAGACAATTTATAAAATATTTTTGTAAAAAAATTATATTATTTTTTATTTAATTTACATATTATAAAAAGATATTTAACCTAACATAAGTCTTTCTCTAAATTAAGTTTATATAAGTTTTTATAATTTAAGTTATTGATTATTTAGACTGTAAATCCAAATATTATAAGGTTGATGCTAAATATGCAAATAAAAAAAGTTTTCTTACACTATATTGTAGGGTATGATATCATTTGAGAGAATGGTGTCATACACAAGCACCATAAGTAACTCACGAACTCTTTAATTTGAAACATTCGGGACTTCAAAATATGGTTAGGAAGACATTTATTATTCTAAAAAATATTTTTTATATTAACATCACCTTAGTATAATATTAAAATCAAGGTTGGATTGTACTAATATGTTGCATATTTCATAACTTCAATCATATAGATAATTAAGACGACCCATACTTCATAGAATACATGGAAGAAGGAGATCTTGATAATTTTAACAATGCGGGAATCAAGGACCAACATATGATAATAAAAAGCACATGTTAAATATTAAAGAGGAAATAACCCAACAAATATGCACTAAAACAATTAGATAAAATTGCATATGATATTTATTTTTCTTACTATTTTTATTGGTAATCATATTATCAACTACTTTTTTAGACTAAAATTTTATATATATTATTTTATTTTAATTTGTGTTACTTGTTTAGAAATTATTTTTATCATACTAATAATTTTTTATAGTAATTAATAATTTTACAAATATAAATTATATAACTATGTAATTAGAATTTGTATTACCAAACATGACATAAATAATTACAATTCTTTGTGATTACAAGAGATTGTTCTTTCAATTTTACTCCGTGATGTTCAAAAAGACCCTAAGAGAGTAGTGGAGTGGATCTTAACCTAAATCCGAGCAAAGCTAAAAAATGCTAAAAACATTTTTTAGTGAATTAAGCATTCTTGCCAAATGAATCTCTTTGAATTTTTCTAAAAATAAGAAGACAAAAATTCAAAATTAAAACCGAATATAAACACTCAAAAAAAAATACTTTCGTTGAGTATCTAAAATTAACTCATGAGCTTCGTTAACAACAATAATTTGCAATAGTCTCTAGATAATTTTAGTCTTCATTTTCAACTTCTTCTTTTTTTAGTAGTTTCTAACAAAAATTTCTAGCCAATATTTTTAATTACTCTAAAATTTTAAAATATCATGATGAATTTGATAATCACGTCAATTTGCATATTTTTTATGTTTAATTTGGTTTATTGTTGAATTGAACCCTGCTAATTAAGTGTTTTTATAATCTGATCTTGTCAAGGATGCAATCGATCGAAAACAAAATAAAAAGGGCCAAATTGAAATACAATCATTAAATTGGGGCCAAACCAAAAAGATGGAGAAAGACAAGGAGTTATCAAATTTTGTAGACTTTGTAAAAAGCCAAAAATGGGAAGATATTATTTTATTTTATTTTATTAAATTAATTAGGCTATTTTTAGTAAACCTCATGTATATAAATAGGGGTATTTTGTTCTTTGAAAATCATCCCTTCATTTTGTATTCCTACTCCAATTTGGAATAGAATTACTTTTCTTTTTCTTTCACTTTGACGTTAACATTCTGTAGCTTTGTTTCAAATTTTTGGTTCTTTTATAAAATTGGGCTAATTACCTTCCAAGTACTTTTCTTTCCTAACTTCCATCACCTTTCATACAAATCCCATTATCTTCCATAACTTTCAAGCATGAATAATTTCATGCTTTACTAAATTTCCTCTTAGCTTTAGGCTGGTGTTCTTTTTGGTCGAGAATCGTGAGATACGAATTTGTGTTAAAAATTCGTCCCATTGGTATTCACTTTTTTTCCTAAGTATCGGAATAGACCAGTCATCCCTTAAAGTTAAATTCAATTTCAAGTCGTGTTGCTGACAATTGGAGAAACGAGTCGGTCCTGCTGTATTCGGTTCTCCGAAAACAAATCAAGGAAGAAGTGATCAAGTTTAAACGACCTACGCGGTTGAGGCCGTTAGTTCGAGTTGGGTTCTTCAGAACGCAAGACTATCGGAATCTTGAATCGGGAACACTTGTATCTCGATTAGATAATCGGTAAGGGTTGATTTGCAAGTCATACCGGAACCAGCTACTAGAGGAAGAATTGATGGTTAGGGCGTTCTTAACTGCTATAACGAACTTATCAATTGGGGGAGAAGATTAATTTTTACGGATCGATTCTTGATACAAAATTTACCGAGTCTAAGATAAGGCTTATTTTTTCTGTTTACACAAATCTGAATTTATTTCCAGTTTACATTTATTTTCAATAGTATTCAATTGTTTATTTAATTTGATTAAATTATTTTACTTTCTTAAGCATTCTCAAACTCCCCCCAATTTACTTTTTTATTTTTGTTACAGGTACGTTTGGAATCGTGGGCACAACTCTTGCCACAACCCTTGACACAACGAATACTCTGTTCATAAGTGAACACGGAAGTTGATTATGACATTCAATCCTTGTAGACTCGACCCTACTACCACTCTTTACTACTATTTAGAGTTATTTTAGTAGGATTTATTTTGGTGGTTTCGACGCCCATCAAATTTTGGCGTCGTTGTCGGGGATTGGAGATATTCCTCTGAATTCTATTTGTTTTCCTTATGACCAGATCAGAACCGAAAACTTTAGAATTTGAACCAGAAATTGAGAAATTGGCCCAACAACTGCGGAAAGAAGCCATTCGATGCGGTAAATGGCCAAATCCCAGATTCGAAACTATATCGTATATTGAAGAAATTTTATCGTTTGACGAACCAAATGAGATAGCTGAACAGATAGTACGCCAACTCGCTGCGGCACCGGATGAACAACAACCCTTATGTATAACCTATCCGGCAGGAGGAACGCCATTCAAGTTAAAATCTAGATTGAGTCATTTACTACCCACTTTCCGTGGATTACAGAATGAAAATCCGCACACTCACCTTAAAGAATTCCATATAGTGTGCACAAGCATGAATCCCCAGGGAGTAACAGAAGACCAAATCAAACTTCGTACTTTCCCTTTTTCATTAGCCGGCTCTAATAGAGAGTGGCTATTTTACTTGCCTCCGGGATCTGTCAACACATGGTCTGACATGTCTCATTTGTTTCTTGACAGGTTCTTTCCTACAGCCCGAGCAGTCGAACTAAGAAGGGACATTGTGGGAATCCGTTAAAAGGACACTGAATTGCTCTACGATTACTGGGAGCGATACAAAAAGTTGTGTGCAAGTTGCCCACAACATGGACTGACTGAACAGTCACTCTTGTAGTATTTCTATGAAGGATTACTCCCGATAGAGATGAAGATTATAGATGCTGTAAGTGGTGGGGCACTAGTCAATATGACTCCTCAGAGAGCATGAGAGTTGATTTCAACCATGGCTGCTAACTCTCAACAATTTCGACCGGCCAAAGAACCCACGAGACGGGTTCATGGGTTAAGTTCTCTATCTTTAGAAGATAAAATCAACAAGTTGACTAACATTGTTCAAACTTTGCTTACAGATAAAATGAGCCCAGCACGGTTGTGCGAAATTTGCGCTAAGCCAGACCACCCGACGGACACTTGTCCGATTTTACATGAGGATTCGACAGAACAAGTAAATGCTGTCAGAAACTTTCTAGGACCGCCCCAAAGGCAGTATGACCCTTACTCAAACTCGTATAATGTGGGGTGGAAAGATCAACTGAATCTCAGTTATAGGACGAATCCGTGTTCAACCAACCGTTTCAACAAAGGCCGCTGCAGAATCAACAAATACCACCCCGAAAGTCATCTTTGGAAGCTATAGTGGAAAGGTTAGCCAACAGTACTGAGAAATTCCAACAAAAAACTAGCATGCATTTGCAGGAGTTGGACAAGCAAGTGAGAAAACTCGCGCTCACGGTTAGCCGTTTGGAATCCCAAGGTAAGCTGCCATCCCAAACTGAGCCAAACCCTCGACACAATGCAAGCAATTTGACACTAAGGAGTGGGAAGGATTTGGAGCCTGCACCTGATACAAGTCGCGACCACGACATTAGTCTCGCCCACAACACTAGTCAAGATAGGAAGAAACTTGACACAAAGACTCCAGTAGAGTCAGCACCACAAAAGTCGTTTGCAGTACCACCTCCGTTTCTCAGAAGACTTGTCCAATGCAAGAAGGAGCAAGACGAGAAGGAGATCATTGATAACTTTCGAAAAGTGGAAATCAACATACCTCTCCTCGATGCTATTGAGCAGATCCCACGATACGCAAAATTCCTAAAAGAGTTATGCACGAGTAAAAGGAAGCTTCTGGGCAATAAAAAGGTAAGTGTCGTAAAAAATGTCTCCACCGTTCTGCAATAAAAAATACCACCCAAATGCAAAGACCAAGGTATGTTTTTCATATCTTGTAAAATAGGTAGTGTCAGTATTAAAAAAGCAATGGTGACTTAGGCGCATCAATTAATGTTATGCCTTTGTCAATTTATAAACTATTTAACGCGGGTCCTTTAAAGAAAACAGATGTGATTATCCAGCTTACAGATAGATCTGTGGTGCATCTATAGGGAGTATTGGAGGACGTTCTTGTCAAGGTAAATGAGTTAATATTTCCTGTAGACTTCTACATTATCGATATGGAGGATGACAATTCGGCCACTTCATCTGACATACTTCTCGGGAGGCCATTTTTGAGTACTGCTCAAACAAAGATTGACGTACGAAGTGGGATACTCACTATGGAGTTCGATGGGAAAGTGGTGAAATTCAATGTCTATAAGGCCATGAACCGTCCTAGCCTGATTTCTAATGTTTCTAACATAGATATAATTGATCCTTTAACTGAGTTACGTTTAGAATATCATGGCGAGGATGAATTACGAACTGTTCTATGCAGAAGCCTAGACTTTAATGCCATTAAAAAACTAGAGGAATGGATAAACTTTGAAGATTCTATTCACAAAATAGTAGTTCCTATGGAGGTGCCACAACAATGGAGAAACCCAGGTCAATTTCTTGAATTAACTCCTTCACAGACTAAGCTTGTACCATCCGTTTTGTAGGCTCTAGAGTTAGAACTCAAACCCCTTTCAGGCCACTTGAAGTATGCTTATCTCGATAAAGGAAATACCTTACTGGTAATAATCTTGAGTAAACTCTCGAGGATTGAAGAGGAAAACTTGGTGTGAGTTCTTCGGGACTATAAAGAGGTAATTGGATGGACGATAGCCGACATTAAGGGGTTGAGCCCCTCGACTTGCATGCACAAAATTCAGGTTGTTGATAATGCTGTTCCTAAAAGGGAGTCTCCAAAGGCGTCTCAATCCGCCTATGATGGAAGTGGTGAGAAAAGAGGTCCAAAAACTACTTGATTCCGGGATGATCTATCCCATATCTGACAATAATTGGGTTAGTCCAGTCCACATAGTACCCAAAAAGACCGGTGTAACCGTAATTGAGAATTCAGCAGGTGAGATGGTTCCCACTTAAGTCCAAAACGGTCGGAGAGTATGCATCGATTACAGGAAGTTGAATTCCTTAACTCGGAAAGATCACTTTCCACTTCTTTTTATTGATCAGATGTTAGAACATTTAGCCAGAAAGTCTCATTATTGTTGTCTGGATGGTTACTCAGGTTTTTTCCAGATCCCAATGGCACTAGAGGATCAAGAAAAGATGACATTTACGTGCCCATTTGGCATGTTCGCTTATAGAAGGATGTCGTTTCAGACTTTGCAATGCACCAACCATGTTTCAGAGGTGCATGATAAGTATATTTTTTGACTATGTTAAGAAAATAATTGAGGTGTTCATGGACGAATTTACTGTATATAGTGAGTCCTTCGAGGTATATTTGTCAAATCTAGAAAAATTTTTGGAAAGATGCTTAGAATTTAATCTTGTTCTAAATTATGAGAATTGCTATTTAATGGTAGACAAGGGATTAGTTCTAGGTCATATCATTTCTGCTAAGGGAATTTCTGTCGATAAAGTAAAAATTAACATCATAAACTCAATACCATACCCCACAACTGTGAGGGAGATTCGTTCTTTCCTTAGTCATATAGGTTTCTATAGGCGATTCATTAAGGACTTTTCGAAATTGCGCAATCGTTTTGCAGTCTCTTACAGAAAGACAAGGAATTCGAGTTTGACCAATCATGCAGAGATACATTTGACACGCTCAAACATAAGCTCGTTTTAGTACCTATCTTTCAACCATCAAATTGGAATTATCCTTTCAAAATAATGTGCGACGCTAGTGACCATAGCGTAGGAGCAGTCATTGGCTTCATCTCCTATGCTTCTAAAACTTTGGATGCTGCTCAAAGCAATTATTCAACCACTGAAAAAGAGTTTCTAGTTGTAGCCTTTTCCTTAGAAAAGTTTCGTTCATATTTATTAGAAACTAAGATTGTAGTTTTTTTTATCATGCAGCTCTTAAATATCTGATCGGGAAGAAGGAAGCAAAACTGAGACTAATAAGGTGGATACTACTTTTGCAAGAGTTTGATCTCGAAATAAAGGTTAAAAAAGGACGTGAAAATTTGGTAGCCGATCATCTGAGCCGAATTCTTCCATCGAATGATGTAACACCACTTAAAGACAATTTTCCGGATGAAAGCTTGCTTATTACTCAAACGATTTTTCCTTGGTACGCAGACATAGTGAATTACCTTGCTACAGGTACAGTCTCTTCTAACTTATCACTATCTGAAAAAGACAAGATCAAATGTGAGTCTCGATATTACATTTGGGACGACCCCTGTCTTTGGAAATTTTTTTCTGATCAGGTAATCCAATGATAGGTCGCAGAGACTGAGATAAAATCGATTCTATCTTTTTGTCATTATTATGCATGTAGTGGACATTTTGGTACTAAACGAACTGCACATAAAGTGCTTGAATATGGACTATATTGGCCATATATATTTTGAGATGCGTATTTGTTCTGCAAAACATGTGAAAAGTGCCAAGAGGTAGGAAACCTGAGCCGAAAAAATGAAAGGCCTCTAACCCCGATACATGTTTGTGAAATATTTGATATATGGGGCATAGATTTTATGGACCTTTTGTCTCGTCTTACGGTAACATCTATATTCTTCTTGCAGTTGATTATGTGTCAAAATGGATGGAAGAAAAAGCCACTCGTCACGCTGATGCCAAAACAGTAGTCGATTTTCTAAAGAGTTATATTTTTTCCAGGTTTGGCACACTGCGAGCATTGATTAGTGATCGTGGAACGCACTTCTGCAATAAGGTAATCGACATGCTCTTGAAGAAATACGGGGTAGTGCAACGGGTCGCTATGGCTTATCACCCTCAGTCAAACAGTCAAGCAGAGGTGTTGAATCGAGAAATCAAGATGGTTTTAGAGAAGACCGTTAAGCCCAATAGAAAAGATTGGAGTTTGCAACTTAACGATGTACTGTGGACATACCGAATAGCTTATAAAGGACCCATAGGTATGTCCCCTTATTGACTGATTTTCAGTAAACCGTGCCATCTCCCTGTTGAGCTAGAAGATAAGGTATTTTGGGCAGTCAAGCAATGCAACATGGAAATGGAAGCTGTTGGTAAGCATCGCAAGTTACATATTCAGGAACTCGAGGAAATTCGATGAGAAGCGTATAAGAGTGTCCAGATTTATAAAGACAAGGTCAAAGTATATCATGACCAAAATATAACCCGTAAACAATTTGTAGTAGGACAAAAAGTATTACTTTATGACCCTACATTAAGAATTTTTGCAGGTAAACTTCGAACTAAATGGTTAAGGCCTTTCATTGTTACTCACATATTTCCACATGGTGCAGTCGAGGTTAAAAGCGAGGAATCTGGAAAAATTTTTAGGGTCAACAGACAGTGGTTAAAGCCTTTCTACGAGAATTTTCAAGTCCACGTAGTTGAGGAGTTAACCCTCGAAGAACCGGATAAATAAATTCCCAGGTCATTGAGCTAACGACGTTAAACAAAAGTGCTTTTGAGAGGCAACTCAAATTTATTTTCATTTATTTAATTGCAATTTTTAGTAAGATTAAAGATGTAAATAAATAAATTTTTAATTCAGCTAATTTGATGTTTTCAGGAACGTAATGGAAGGATACAAATTTCCTTGGATAATGATGGTGGCGTAGGAACGACTTGCTAATTTTGTGATAGTTATTTCCAAAAAGAAAAAATCTAAATTACCTAACCTTTATGAAATCCCAAAAACCAAAATCCAAACACTCATCCACTAAATCCGTACCCAAACACACTTGCCCACATTCCAAAATACCCAAAACCCAAGTCCAATAAACATCCACCACCTCATTTAACCCAATTACCCTAAACCCAAATACCAAATTACCCACGAAAGCCCACATACAACACCCATCCATCAACCCAATCAATCTCAAATTAACTCATCTACCCTATACCCACAAATAACCCAATACCCACAACCCAACCCAATTAACTTACCTACCCAAAGAAACCAAATTACCCACAAATAACCCATACCCTATACCAAATAAACCCATTACCCCATAACCCAACAAAAAATAAACAAAAATAAAAAAAATTTAAACACCCCAATCCCTAATTCCCCAAATTTTTCTCCATCTTCTTTATCTTTTTTAAAACAAAAAAAAACCCCAACCCCAAAACACCTCATGCCACTGTCATAGCCCACCGTCGACTTCACGTCGTTACCGACCTCACGCCATCGTCAACTTCACACTGTCGCAAGCCCATCGCCACCATCGTCGTTGATGGACCCAAACCCACACCCCCTATTTTCTTTTCTCATCCTTTTTCTTCTTCTCCCACTCCATCCGACGCCTTCCCCACCGCTGAACCATGCCTGAACGGAGACCTCACCATTACATCGTACTATCGTCGCCCTTCGTTGCCCCCACTGCCGTGCGCCACTGCACATTTCTCCCCAAATCCGATTTTTTCTTTCTTCTTCTTCATTTTCTTTAAACACCCAAACCACCACCCACCACCCACCACCTTAATCGACGCCAAAACCAACATCCGCACCATCACCATTCAAAAAATCAACCAAAACTGCACCATCACCTACCATTGCCGTCGCAATTGCTGTCACCGTCCGCCGCCGTCACCATAGCAATCAGAGTCGATTATTTGTGTCGTCTACATGAAAACAATGGTTCGAACTTGGAACCAAACGACAGGCAACATCCCAGTTTCACTCAATCGAAGTTGACATCGATTTTCGATAACTCCAGTCTTGGATATAGTCGACGACGACTCTGAGCCTTTTCTACCTCCTCTACACCAAACTACTTGTCTAACAAGAACTCGTCACCTATGAAGCCCGACTCTGGTAGAAACAGAACACTTGGACAGTAACCCCGCTACTCTAGAAAGGTCAATTACTGATCTTCAACCTACTTTACCTTTACTAACATATTATACAGGTAATTCGGACGAGGCTCAAACTTCTAACGACCATGTCGATGCTCCTTCGACCACGAATGAACGTGTCACTCAATGCCAAACACGGTCTACTCGAAGCCTTTGACAATGGACACGTGAGCCACTGATACCACCGAGTAGCAGTACTGACGCTACTGGAAACTGAAGTCCACCTGACTCGGCCAACAAATAAATTTGACTAACACAAAAAAGTTAACGTAATAGATGAGGTCGTGCAAACACCATTCCTATAGAAGGACAACTGCAAGGGTTTTTGAACTTTTTGACCTTGGAGCATCGAGCAAGATACGACGATATCCGACAACGTTCGCTCCCGGTCTGTAAGGGAATCGACCTCTCTACTCTTGATATGTTGAATACTCGCGATGTTGTGATTGGTTATTTTGATGCTATTGGTTGGATTTCATTTGCTAATATTTCCTGTCCTGTATATTATGAGTTGATTTATGAATTCTACAGCACATTTAGCTTCAATATTAATGCATTACAGACTGTTGAAACACAAGACATTGTCTTTTTTCGTTTGCTTGGTAAAGACCTTCGGATGTCCATTTCTGACTTTAACATTGCCATGGGTTTCGTCGACCCTAACAATATTCAATCCGATTCATATCATATTGCTCTGTTAGATATACCAAGTAACTTTGATGCTCAAGTTGTTTATTGTGTTTTAACTCATTCTAATCAACGTTATAATCCGAAAACCACAAAAGACTTATTGGTGCATGAACCGGCTTTAAGATATATTCACTGATTTTTAGCATTTAGTTTTTCAGGTAGAAATGATTCATCATCTGTTCTAACTAAAACTGAGCTATTCTTTTTGTGGTGTATGCATTCTGGTTCTACGGTTAATTTAGGATATTGGTTTACACGAAATTTTCATGCTATTTTGCGATGTAATCGTCCACTAATACTTGAGTCATTTATTACAAATTTGGCATCTCGACTTTTTCCTTCTAAAATTGATTTCTCGTCCTTAACATGTGCATATAGTATAGACAGCTTAGATAAATATTGTTTTGATTCTATGGGATTACTTGCCGGCACCCCTACTTCGTGTTATTTTGTTCCTCCAATTACACAGACTACTCGCAAAAATATGGTTTTTTGCCAACGTCCACACATCAATCCTAGGGAGCAAGAGGAGCAACCTTTGTCTGTGGAGGCACATTTAAGCCGAATCGAAGCTCGACCTGGAATAATGGAAAACCAAATCTCAACAATCCTTAACATCCTACAAAGTCATTACCCCCAATATCAACAAAATCGTTAAACGACACATGGGGAGTATTCTGAACTTTTCTTTTACTTATTATTTGAGCTGGTGTTTTTTTTTCATTTAACACTTGCTTGAGGACAAGCAAAGTTTAAGTGGGGGTTGAAATTGATGGTAAATATGCATGATTCTTTGCACGATTTTTGCTGCATTTTTTTCTTTTGCATGTGTTCAAACTCTTGTTGAATTCATTCGATAGTTTATTTCACATTGAACCTTTAATCTCATACTTAGTATTGGGCAAACTTTTAATTTTAAATGTTCAAGTGTATAGATTAGTCAACATTTGTTTTAAGGTTGATATATGTAGCTAGATTTTTTGTATAAATTGATTGTTTGGAAAAATATTTGCTTGTGCGTAAATAAATTATAAAATAAAAAATTTAAGGCTCGAGTTATGAATGAAATTTTGAAAATGTGACCGAATTTAGTAACCGGGATAAGGTGCTTGGGTTGTCATCTTATCTCGCGTTAAAAGGCTCAAGTGACAAGTCGATAACTTACAAACATTCCGCTAACCGAGTCTTCAAAAATATATAATAATAATACAGACTGTTTGAACTGAGTAACCGGGATAGGTTGCTTGGGTTGTCATCCTAGTTCGCGCAAAAAGGTTTGACCATGTCTAATTTTTTTTTTTACTTATGCTTAGTTAACTAACAATGCCTTGCAAATTATTAGATTCAAACTCAATTTGATGAAATTGTTTAGTCCACATATTTCAGTTTTATGACACTTGTTGATTAAACTATATATTTTGAACATTCATTTATTTTTTGACTATGTTGTTTGCATTGATTTTGGATGCGGAAAAGAGGATCGATTTTTAATAAATTATAGAATGAATTCTAATATTTGAAAGAACAACATGCTTGAGGGTAAGCATGAGCTAAGTAGGAGGGATTTGATAAACATGTTAATTTGCATATTTTTGTGTTTAATTTGGTTTATTGTTGAATTAAACCCTGCTAATTAAGTGTTTTTATGATCTAATCTTGTTAGGGATGCAATCGGTCGAAAACAAGATAAAAAGGGCCAAATTGAAAGACAATCATTAAATTGGGGCCAAATCAAAAAGACGGAGAAAGCCAAGTAGTTATCAAATTTTGTTGACTTTGTAAAAATCCAAAAATAGGAAGATATTATTTTATTTTATTTTATTAAATTAATTAGGCTATTTTTAGTAAACCCCATGTATATAAATAAGGGTATTTTGTTCTTTGAAAATCATCCCTTCATTTTGTATTCCTACTCCAATTTGGAATAGAATTACTTTTCTTTTTCTTTCACTTTAACGTTAATATTCTGTAGCTTTGTTTCAAATTTTTGCTTCTTTTATAAAATTGGGCTAATTGCCTTCCAAGTACTTTTCCTTCCTAACTTTCATCACCTTTCATACAAATCCCATTATCTTCCACAACTTTCAAGCATGAATAATTTCATGCTTCACTAAATTTCCTCTTAGCTTTAGGCTGGTGTTCTTTTCGGTCGGGAATCGTGAGATACGAATTCGTGTTAAAAATCCGTCCCATTGGTATTCACTTTTTTTCCTAAGTATCGGGATAGACCAATCATTCCTTAAAGTTAAACTCAATTTCAAGTCAAAGTGCACGTTGGGTTGAAGTCGTATTGCTGACAGTTGGAGAAACGAGTCGGCCATGCTGTATTCGGTTATCCGAGAACAAATCAAGGAAGAAGTGATCGGGTTTCAACGACCTACGTGGTTGAGGCCGTTAATTCGAGTTGAGTTCTTTAGAACATAAGACTGTCGAAATCTTGAATTGGGAACACGTGTATCTCGGTTAGATAATCGGTAAGGGTTGGTTTGCAGGTCGTATCGAAACCAGCTACTAGAGAAAGAATTTGTGGTTAGGACGTTCTTAACTGTTATAACCAGCTTATTGATTGGGGGAGAAGATTAATTTTCGAGGATCAATTCTTGATACAAAATTTATTGATTCTCGATTAATTTTACCTGTTTACACAAATCTGAATTTATTTCCAATTTACATTTATTTTCAATAGTGTTCAATTGTTTATTTAATCTGATTAGATTATTCTACTTTTTTAAGCATTCTCAAACTCCCCCCAATTTACTTGTTTATTTTTGTTATAGGTACGTTTGGAGCCGTGGGCACGACCCTTGACACGAAGAATACTCTGTTCATAAGTGAACACGGAAGTTGTTTACGACATTCAATCCCTGTGGACTCGATCCTACTACCACTCTTTACTACTATTTAGAGTTATTTTAGTAGGAATTATTTTTGGTAGTTTCGATGCCCATCAATTTTATTTCTAAATTAAAATATGCGAGTATACTTTCTACCAAAAAATGAAAACAAAGGTTATACTAAATTTGAATTATTTGCTTAAGTGTAAAAATCTCTCAAATTTTTTCAAATAATAATAATAATAAGTAAATAAGCCCCTCCTTATTTTTGCACTCAATTGAGCACTTGAATTTTTAAAATGAATCAAAAAGGCCCTCAAACCTTTAAAAAAACAATTTAGCCCCTACTTTTTTTTTGCACTTCATTAGTTACTTGAACTTTCAAAATGCATAAAAAAAACTTCAAACTTTTTACAAAAAAAGCAATTAAGTCACTGTTTTTATTAAAAATTAGAATTTTTTATAAAAAATTAGAATCGATAAAAGTTATAAATATTATTAAATTTTAATAAAAAACTCAAATACTAAAAATTAGAAAAAATATAAAAATCATAAAAGATTATAAAATTTTATAAAGTCGTTAGAAAATTATACAAAATGTAAAGAAACATTTCGTAAAAAATTTTATAAAAATTATGGTACCAAAAGAAGTATTTTATATTTTTCTATAACTTTTATTGATTTTTTTTGTCATTTTTCGCCATATGTCACTCTGTGTTGTGACATGTGATGACTTTAATTAAAAAAAATTAGGGGTTGTTAATTTTTTATGGTTTTTATAAAATTTTACAATTTTTTTCTTTTTTTAAGATTTTTATAAACAAATTTATAATTTTTAATAAATACTACTTTTATATTTTTATTAAAATTTAATAATTTTTCTAAAATTAATTATTTATTATTATTTATAATTTTTAATAAGAGCAAAAACTTAATTGATATTTTTTAAAATTTTTTAGGATTTTGATGCATTTTGAAAGTTCAAGTACCCAATTAAGTGAAAAAAAACGGCTTAATTACCTCTTTTCTTTGAAGAAGTTTGAGGGCATTTTTAATACATATTAAAAGTTCAAATGCTAAATTGAGTAAAAAAAACCTTAAATTTTTTTTAATTTTAAAAACTTTTTACACCCTCAAGCATTTAATAAATATTAATTTGATGGTGTACATGTATACATATAAATAATTTTTTATAGAAAATAGTTTATTCAATTAAATTATTAATTTTTAAATAAAATAAAAAAGTTTAACATTCTGGATAGTGAGGAAAACTTCCACTATGGAAAGTTATAATATCGAGTTAGTTGGTTACACGTCCATTCATAAGATTTTGTAGCATTTATGATTTAATATTTTATTTATCTTTAAATCTTATCCTCTTTATTAATTATTAATATAAATTCAAAAGTTTTGCAACATTTAACTTCATTTAATTAAGGAGAATAAATAATTTTATCATTCCACTCTTTAACATTTATAATATATAATTAATTATTTTATTTTTTCGATTAGTATAGATATTGTTGTCAATGTAAAAAGACATGAATACGAGTGCATTGAAACGTATTATCCTCCTATTTATAGGCTGGGAGGGGCTATGGATAATTTTAAACATTATGTCATAAAATTGTTATAAATAACAGATATGATCAAAAACTATAATGAGATTATTAAAAAAAATGATAGTTGATATTAGAATGATCTTCTATACAATATTGGGCTGGGGATGGGAGTGATAGTGTTTGATCTCGTATTAAATGAGTATCTGACAAAAGTTATAACTACCGCTCCATACAGGTCATGACAACATTATAATGAGATTAATGTTCAAAAAGAAAATGAAAAAAAGATATAATGATAAGTTTAGCCCTCAACGTTTACATATTTTGTCAATTTGATCTTTGTTTTTTTTTTGCCAAATTTAACCATTGATCTTTCAAAAAGTAGTCAAATTACTTTTTTTAACAAAAATGCTTATAAAAAATATTATTTTTAATGATGATGGAAACCTGCGTGGTAGTCCACGTGTGCTTCATCTTGATAGGAACTATTAGTCTTGTTTGCCACATCAACAAATAATTTAATAATTGTAAAAATATTCAATAAAATAAAATAACTCAAAATATAAAAAAATTATAAAAAAATCATAAAAAAATTAGTATGAAATACACGTAGGTTACCATATGTGCTTCCATATTTCAAAATCTAACATTTTAGTCAATATTTCTGTTAAAAAAATTACATTCGCCTCTTTTTGAAAAGTTGACAGTCAAGTTCAACTGTTTTTAAAAGGTTGAGGGTCAAATTTAGTTCAAAAAAGAATAATGGTCAAATTGACAAAAGATTTAAATGTTAATAGTTAAATTTGTCATTATGCCTAAATAAAATGGTACTGTTATTGATCAATTTTATCACCTTGTCTCTTTTGGGTTCAATCCTTGAAATACCCTGTTTTCCGTTGTAACACTTATAAATATTACAACTGACCTGTGACACTTTTAGAACACCGCACTTCACTTCATTTTATTTGTTTGTAAAATTCTATGCTCAATGTATGTACCCCAAGGCACAATCACATGTATCATTATTGTAGTGAATGCATTTTCTCTCCATGAACAAGAATTGATTTACTCATAAATTCTAGTACGGTAAAACTTTAACGAAATTAGAAATGGGTTGAGAAAATAATTTTGTGACACCCCACACCCGACTCGATCATCGGATCTGAGTGAATGACATCACATTACGTTGCTGGAACAACTGAAACTAATTATAATCTTTCCACTAAATATCTTATCGAATAATGAATATCAACATCACCAAAATAATTAAAATAAGAAACAACACAATATCAATATTTAAAATTTTAATGATTTGATGTGTTCTAGTTCGAATCATGCTCGCGAAGACATTCGTGAAACTTCGAAAGTGATTTGAGGCTTAGTGTGGAAACATTAGGTGAGGTTGTGACGTGGAAGCATGGGACTTTGTGATATCCCTACAAGCTTGGCATGGTTGCAATAAGAAAAGACCAAGTTATCATGTCAGGCGAGAATGTCGCAATGTCAAAACAGAGGATGTCGTGATGAAACTCATTGTTTGACTCAAAGTATCCAAGTTTCACCTATCTTTATTGGCCGGTTCGAAAAAGGTTTTCTTGCATAGTGGAAAAATAAAAATTTGAAAACCAAGCTGGTTTGTGATATTTACAACAATAAACTTTTCTCAAAAAGTACTCGTGCTTTGAGTGAGACAAATCCTAAACGTTCTCGACTTTCAACCAAATGTTATTCTTCACAATTCTTGTACCACGAAACTGTCCTGAGTGTGGGCTCAAATAATTTTGAATCAAACACAGAATCAGAAATAATTTTCTTACTTTCAGTAGGAAAATAAATCTCTTTCTTATAGAAACCAGTTGAATTTTTATTCCTGAAAAATAGAATTTATACTTAGAAATAAATTCTCACTATTTTCGGGTAGAATAATAATATCTCAAAGTTATGTTTTTAGCATTATCAATGCCATCTATTTATAGGGAGAGGAATTGAAACCCTAATTGAAGTAGTAGAATATAAAGAATACTTATTTAATAGAAAAACCAATCCACTAGTTGAATTAATTCTGCCACCCCTCATATGTATTATGATTGGGATTTGAGCCTCTCTTATATTGGGATCAATTATATGTGCTTCCTGAATATTTAACCCAACACTTTTTAATTTAATCCAATCTAGTACAAGTTTTTCTATTTCTCAGAATAAATATTATTTATTAAATTAATTTATATTAATTAATTTTCTAATTAAATAATTTTCTCAACCCAATCTAATTCTATTAAAATCATGATAACTTTACCGTAAAAGAATCCATGAGAAAATATATTTAATTTTTATATTCAATGGATTCACAATGACCAATTAATTTAATTCTATTTTTGGACTTCAATTATTTAATTAAATAATAATTCGAAAAACTTAAATTAATTTTCAGGTCATCTCCATATTAGTGAGAAGCCACATTCATTTCCGAATGTAACTCATTTCTCTAACTTAGTCATTTCTATTCATTTTTATTCATTTGATTCAACATGCAATTCATATTTTAATTCGACGAGCTAGTAGGGGACCGATTGGACATATGTAATTAGGGCTCAAACAATTTATAATTAATTTCTAGCTTTTCTCCTATTAATTATAAACTCATTTAATCACAAAGTCATTCGATTGTAGTATCGTGACTGAGCTCTCCCTAATAACATACCATTACGAAAGCTACTCGATTAGCGCTTGTCCATTGACCTTGTCATAATTGTGTTACCCTCACAGGATATCTTTAATTTCTTTGGGATAAATTTGTTCTCCCAATATGATCCTATTTTATATCATGATAACTATTACATCTTTCTTCATGAAAAGTCAATTACTATAAAAATAGTAATTTAATTATTCATCACAAAGATAAACGACCTGTGACAACGTTTACTTTTCATCCATCATGTAATGCCAATGAGAGGATATCATTTACCTATGTATTAGGCTATGAGTTCCACTATTTTCAATGATGCTATATACTATAGAAGTGGTCTGTAATAGCCCGACGATGAAGACTATATTGAGTTATTGTTTGGCATGTAAGTCGATTAAGTCAAGGGTAGAAAATGAGTAAGTAAGTTATCCGTTAACTACTGGGTGGTGTATTCTGTTGTTTAACTATTTGGCAAACTCTAGGATTTGGCGAATTCTTTTGTTAAGCAATCCACCAACCTCATGTGTTTTGGGAAAACTAGTTAGTTCGCAGTTCGATAAGGTTGTTTCTGCGTTTTAGTATATAATGTAGTGACTCGGTAAGTAATGTTATAGTTTAGTTAAGACCCAATTAGAACTGAACTAGGACACTATAGATGATTAGATATTTAATTATTTCTTCTCAAACTTCTTGAGCAATCATGGGTGTAACACCCTTAACCCGTATCCGTCGCCGAAACAGGGTTACGGAGCATTATCGAAACTTTCAGAACATTTTTTAGATAACTCATGTAAATTACTATTCATTAATCGAGATTATTCATATTGTCCCCTAAATGGACCCTCAAGGCCCAATATTCATATTGTCCCCTAAATGGACCCTCAAGGCCCAATACAAGCATTAGAATTAAGTCGGGACTTAATCGGAAACTCTAACAATTTTTCACGATATTTCAAAAATTTTCTAAGTTACAGGGCTCACACGCCCGTGTGGTCCAAGGGACACGCCAGTGTGACCTAGGACACCCCCATGCTACAAGCCGTGTTCGACCCCGTGTAACTCTCTAACTTCTGCACACGGCCATGCCACACGCCTGTGTGCTAGGCCATGTGGTTAATTAATTTTCTTCGAAATTAGGTGCAGGTTTCACACGGCCAAGACACATGCCCGTGTTCTAGGCTGTGTAGCACACACGACTGAGACACACGTCCGTGTCTTTTCCCGTATGCTCAATTCTAAGCATTCTATTTCTCAAATTTAAGGTGTAAGGGAGACACGGCCTAACTACACACCCATGTACCAGGCTGTGTGTCACACACGGTCCAGTGTGGACAAAATGAAGCCATTTCTAGCTTCATTTCTCACCCAAAATCACACCAATGACCTGCACTTAAACTCACGTCCAAATACCAACCATTTCAAGCATTCAAATTAAGCAAATTCCATTATTCAATAAGACATATCATTACATGCATACATGTTTATAATCCTACCTTGGTTTATTTCATATGATAGGCACAATTTAAACAACCCTTTAACATGTATATAACTACCATAGAATGACATTACAAGTATATCAAAAACAACCATTACTAGCCATTCCAATGGCTAGATTACAATCCACATATTTAAGCCATCTATGGCCAAGTTAGCCTATACATGCCATTATACCAAAATTATTTTACTATATATACCCAAAATAAGCTAGTGGATAGTGTGATGATGTTCCAATGATCTCCAAACTTCACGAGCTTCCAAGCGCTATAAAACAGGGGAAAATAAAACAGAGTAAGCATTACATGTTTAGTAAGTTCGTATAACAGAAACTAAACTTACCAATCCTGTTTATTAAATCTAAGCATATAATATCATGTTTTCCATCTATTTGGCTAAATTGCCTAAACACATGTATTCAACCAAACATGTTAGTCACAAAATCTTCATATCAATCAAGTAAACATAGATGAGCTCATCATGCAATATACTTTCAAGACATTATCATTTCGTCTCATAATTCTCTCATCATGCCAAGAGTTTTGTCTGTTGAATCATTGAAATTCGATGGATACTCAAGTAGTACACTCGAGGTGTACGATTCAATAACCCCTCAATTCTTATTCAAGAGTACCCAATAGGGCATTTAATCAAAGAACACACTCTCAAGCCACATAACGCATTACAGGGTTACCAGTCCAGGCTAAATCTATTATGTAACGTATGCTCAGAAGAGCTCAATTAGGATTACCAGTCAAGGCTAAACCCTAATTGTAACATATACTCGAGAAGTATTATATCAAGATTACCTATAACACCCCTAACCCGTATCGATCGCCGGAGTAGGGTTATGAGGTATTACCGATCAATTCACAACGTAAGGCATACATTTATCAACCGTAAAGTATTCATTCTCATAAATCATTCAACACAATCACATTGTCCCTTATAAGGGCCTACGAGGCCTTAAACATGCTTTAGAAATGGTTCGGGAACTAAATCGACATCATACGGAAATTTTGGAAACTTATAAAAATTTCAAACATACAAGGGTCACACACCCATGTGAACAGGCACACGGCTCCAGACACGCCCGTGTCTCAAGCCGTGTGAAAACAGGGCATACATATTAACTTGGGTCACATGGCCAACCACACGCCCGTGTGTCCAGCCCGTGTGCCATTCGAAGTGGCCACACACGCCCATGTACCAGGCCGTGCACTAGGCCGTGCCATGCCAAAATTATAGGGTATACTGACTTATGCAACACGGCTAAGACACATGCCCATGTGCTAGGTCGTGTGCCAATTAAGGGGGTGTACTGACTTGTACCACACGGCCAGTCACACGTCCTTGTGTGAGACCGTGTGGAGCATACTGACTTCATTTTAATAACAACACCAGGGGACACACAACCGTGTAATATGACTGTGTATCACACACGGCTGAGACACACGCCCGTGTGGACAAAAATAGGCCAATTTGCCACCCTTATTCATGCACACCTAAACAATCAAAATGGTACCATTTCATCACATAATTAGGTAGCCAAAACATCAACCAAATGCATAATTCATACAATATCCATTTCAACCAATTTCAATACTCAATTCAATGCCATTTACCTAATCAAATACTTATCAATTCAACTTCTAAAATCATATTTCATCAAAGCATTTCTTAAGCATTTAAACTTCACAATTCAGATAACCATTCTCATACCATACATGTCAAAATAAACCATTTCTATAGCCAAACACACATCGACATTAAGATCCTTTACAAGCCAACCCTCATGGATATAAACTCAACCAAAATACCACACCTAGCCTATACATGCCATATACCATATATACATAACTCAAAAGTACCAAATAGATGTCCGATAGTGCTATGATGTTCTCGATGACTTCCAGATCCGAGCTAGCCTTGATTCACTATAAAACATAGGAAAAATAACACGAAGTAAGTTTCATAGCTTAGTAAGCTCATATATAAATAACTTAATTCATCAAATAAATGCAAATCAACCAATTATACACATTAATTACAAACCTTTCTTATGTCTCAAAACATGATCAAATACCATCTCATCGAACTTTCTCTATTTAATACTCGAATAGGTTCTGTACATACTTGTATCGCCTCGTACTAACCTCTTTCACAACCACATCATTCGTTTACCCGTTGGACCATGCAGAATAAAAATTAGATATTTATGAGTCTCGTACGATAATTACCTATACCATGGCCCGTAGCCAAATCAAGGTAACTTATCCGAAGAACTATTTTCATGGCCCGAAGCCAAAACATCCGATATGTATGGCCTGAAGCCAAATCAGTATAACTCGCACCCAAAGTGCTAATATCATGGCCCGAAGCCAACTCATCCGATATGCATAGCTCAAAGCCAAATCGGTATATCATCTTATAACATGTCACAAATATCCAAATCTATTCCTAAGGTTCAACTGGGATTTCTAGCTTATTGATTCCATCTTCGAATAATTCCGTAAAGTTGTATTTATAATTCATACATTAATGAAAATCTCATAATCATAATTTAGGCAATATAAAAGCATTTAACATACATTTATAATGAAATCCTAACATACGAGCTTACCTCGGGTATGAAAACGGAGAAATTAGTCAATTACTCGATAATCTTGCCTTTCCTCGGATTTAATTCTGGATTCCTCTTTTCTTGATCTAAATATATTCAAGATTAACTTCTTTAATCAACTACTCATTCAATTTAGTCCAAAACATACATTTAGGCCTATTTGCACTTTAGCCCTTAAACTTTCACATTAAATCAATTTAGTCCCTATTTCACAAATACACAAAATTCACAAAATTTCCTTAAACCCAAGCTTGGCCGAATTACATATAAGTCCCTAGCAGCCCAAAAATTTCATTTATTCACACTTTTAACCACTACATTTCACATTTTCTCAATTTAATACCTTTTTGACATTTTTATCAAAAATCACTTTACAAAAACTATTAATCTATCAATTAACCTTCATAATCTATCATCAACATCAAATTACTCAAGTATTCAACAATGGCAATATGTTAAACCTTTAAAAATTTCTAAATCTAAGGTACGGGTTAGCTAGAATACAAAGCAACGATTTAAAAAATGTAAAAAATATAAAAACTGAGCTAAAAAACCTTACCAAATTGAACTTACAAGTGTCAAACCCTAAAACTCAATTTAAAGCTTTCTTCTTCTTCAACATTCGACCAAAAGAAAGATGTACAAAAATTCATGTTTTGTTGTATTTTAATTAACTTATTTACAAAATTACTTATTTACCCTCAATGAATTAAACATAAAAATTTATAATGCATGTCCATTAATATCCATTAGCACTACCAATGGTCAAATATCATCATAAGGACCTTTGATTTATTAAATCATAACAATTAAGCACTTTAAACAAATAGTATGCAACTTTTGCATTTTACGTGATTAAATCGTTTTTCTCAAATTGAGCAATTAAACGATAAATTTAGCTCACGAAATTTCACACATACATGCTATCATGCTGTAAACACCAAAAATAATATTAAAATAATTTTCCAACATTGAATTTGTGGCTCCGAAACCACTGTTTTAATTTAGCTAAAACTGGACTGTTACATTACCCGTCCGGGCTAAATCTTTTCCATAAATTGGTCAATAGAATTACTTGTCCGAGCTGAATCCCATTTTCAACAAATGAAGGACCTCATTCATTTCAGGGAAGCACATATATTCATCGGAATTCAATATTCAAATGGAACTTAACCCCTTTTTCACCATTACAAGTACGTATTCAATTTTTCATTATAGCAATCAAATAACTCATATCCATATAAACCACGTTACATACAATCACAACATTCAATTAATCATGTTTACATGTTCAATTAAGTTACAAAGAACTTACCTTGACACTGATTCGCATATAAAATCTATTAATCCGAAACATTTTCTTTTCCTCGATCTAACCTCAAATTTGTGTTGTCCGAATCTATATAAATAACTTTAAGAGTCAATTTCACACATTTCATATTTATTTGGACTCAATTTACATCCTAGGAAAAATTATCATTTTGCCCCTAACTTTTCCATAAATTCCAATTTCATCCCTAGGCTCAGAAAATGAAATTTATGCAATTTACTCCCTAATCCAAGCCTAACTAAAATTTCAACATAAAATTTACAGCACATATTTTCTATAAATTTTAGAATTTTTCATCCATTTTCATAACTTTACATTTCAGTCCCTAAATCATGTTTTCATCAAAAATCACTTTGTAAAAGTTGTTTACCTATCAACAACCTTTCCTTTTCTACCATAAATTTCAAATTTTCAGCATATTCATCCATGACCCAAATTTCATACTTTGATAACTTTTCAAATTGATCCCCCAAATAGATAGATTAAGCTATCCCAGTTTCAAAAATATCAAAATTACTAAAAACGATACAAGGAAACTCACCCAATTAAGCCATGAAAGTTTCTTCTCTCTTTCCTAGGGTTTTCATGTATTTTAGGTTGAAGATGACATGAAAAATAAGATGATATCTTTTATCATCTTTTTAATTAATTAAATATTTTCAAATTCTAATTTAATCCTTGCCCTTTTTCTGAATTTCCATGGATGAGTCACCAAAATATTTACATACTTTTCTTTAATGGTCCAATTACCATATAAGGACCTCTAGTTTTGAATTCCTTAGCTATTTAATCCTTATAGCTACTAGAATTCAAAATTTTCAATTTATGCGATTTAGTCCTTCTCGTAATTAAGCACATAATCAATAAAATTTTCTTATCAGAATTTTCACGTGACACTTCTAACATAACACAGACCATATAATAAAATAAAAACAAATTTTTATTTTCGGATCAGATTTGTGGTCCTGAAACCACTATTCCGAATTCACTGAAAAATGGGCTGTTACAGTGTGATCCTCTTACCTTCCACTAAGTTTTGTTCTTGGTTGTTTTTTTCTTTATAAGGATATCTTTAACTAGCATTTTTTTACGTTTTGCTTTTGCTTCTGATTCTTCTTCCTTGAGTTCTTCACTAATTCTTTTTGAATTGGAATTGTTAAACGAGGAGCTTCCAATATCTAGATGACGCAATTATTGGTACCAGTTTATTGGTAATTTCTGGTAAACCCTTAGGTCATTATCGAAGGAATTTACATATTTACAGTAATGCATGCATAGTTTTTAGAATTGTTCGTGAGGAAAGAAACTTTCAATCCTGGGTTGCATGCAACTAATTCATGCATGCATGTTAAATTTTAGTAGTTTAATGATTTGATAGATATATTTGTCTCTCTTTTAGCTCAAGAAGCTAATGAAGGTCCAAACAATAATGGAAAAGAACATGCGGAGTAGATTGCAATACTAGATTTTTTCTAATGAGGTCCTTTTTACTTCCTTGTGTTATAAAATCCTCTTGTTGTATAAATTGTGTAAGGTAAATGTTCCCTCTCAATAATGTAATTTGTGGTGTCTAGTTATGGTGGTGTTAAACCAGTGTTGTCAGCATGTGTATGGTCAGTTCATGTTTCGAAGTAAAATACCCATCTTACTGCACGAGCCCAGTACCATCTATATGTGAAATATGATATGTGATAAATGAGAAGGAGATATGTTTGTGATGCCTCTAGTAAGGAAGTTCTATTGCAAACCGGACAGGAAAATCACGAGAAAACATGTTCAGTTGAAAAGAAATGATATGAGGAGTTAAAGGGGTATATACATATGAATACGACTGGTTGATATAATTCTGATTCTAAATTCTAGGTCTAAGGCTGGCATAAGGATGGGTCATTTGTAAGTGTGCACGATCGCGGGAAGTCATGATTAAGTTGGCAAATAGTGACCGCCCATTTGTCATGATAAGTTGTCAAAATGAGTCAGTCTGAGTACTATGAACACCATTAGGCATAATATGATTATTACGTTTGAATCTCTCTGAAAGGTTGAAAATCTTTTTGTGCCTTATAACCAGCAGAATTCTTGTATATTGTTTGTGATCACACTTGGAACTCACAAAGTTCGTTTGAACTTTGTTTTTTTTTTCCTTTTAAGGCAAGTTAATTAGAAAAGGATCTAAAGAAGGGGACTACGCCAAAGTTACTGTTGCCAGTAAGCTACTTGTTTGTTTATAGTATCATCTATGACTTTTTGGGCAGGTGGCATATAGTTTTGTTGTAATCAACTTCTGTAATACTTTATATCTATCGCCTTAATTCTACTTTGAGAAGAAATGTCACTTATTTTGGTATGTCAAACTATAAATTCTTATTGTTTATGAGATCATACTTGAACCGCCAAAATGTATTTAACCGCCAATAATGCACTTGAAACTTTGCATTTGTCAAACACTCTATTTTATGTTATATATATAATCAATCAATATTTACAAGGCTTCATCCATTGTTTGTTTAAACCTTGTTTTATTACCTAATGTATTTTTGATTTGATCATTTATTATTATTTATTTTGGTAAGTTTTTAGTTTGAAAGGTATGCTATAATTTAAGGCTTAAAGAACTTTTCAAATGTTTTTGTTCATTAATTAATTTTAAGTTGTGACACTCCATACTCAAATTTAGTGGTTGACCGGGCATGGGTGTTACATTGTATACCCAATGCACCAGCTTTTAGTTTCTTATCTATTTGAACTCAGGCTTTTACTTACATTAAAGTATACAAGTCACTCATACATAATCCGTCATTCATTCAAGATTTCGGTATGCCACACTATGAATGTCACAAGTGAATATATCCATAAACAAATTTAAGATTTATTCTTCTTGGGTGCAATCTGATGTACTGTCAGTCCAGTCAGTCACATCTATGTCTCTATATTTTAGGAGTCATCTGCTCCAATGCCTAACACAAAACATCTTCCTAATTGGACTTGGTAAACAACATATGATTCTTTCAATTGGTTTGCTCATTTCTAATTAGACTAAGGACATGTTTAGGTTCATCTTCTACTTCAAGTTGTCTTTTCGTATTACGATCCAACCACGTAATACCGCTTAATATTAGTTTAAACATTATGCAACCAATAAGCCAATATTTGTTTCTATTTTTCTTTTCATGCAAATTGTTCATAAAAAAAGTATATCACATCCTATTTCTAATTTTATATTATGTTATTTTCTGTCTAGTTGCAAATCCTCCTCTCTAATCAACTTTCCATGGGAAGTTGTTGACCTGTAACATCCTGAATTAGGGTCTAGTCGAAACAATAGTTTTGAGACCATAAATCCAAAATAGAAATAATTATTTTATGATTATTTGATGATCCATGATATGGTTTCATGTTTGTATGAAATTTTCATGAAGAAATTCTATGCCTAAGATGTCCAATTTGACTTTAGGGACTAAATTGAATAAGTTGTAAAACTTGTGTTCTAGAAGCTTCAACCATGAAACTACATTAGATTATTAATTAGGGGTCCTTAAATAGCAATTTGACCAAGTTCTAAAATTTTGGACAAAAATGGGCATGAATAGGAAAAATTTGAAAGAAAGGCCTTAAGGGCATTTTTGTCATTTGGTAAATAAAAGAACAAAAAGGGAAAAATGAAGCAAAATTTGCTCATTTTCTCCATGTGTGTGCCAAAATTCCAAGAGACACCATATCTAGGGTTTCTTCACTTTTCAAGCTCAAAAGTAAGTGCATCCTAGTCCCGTTTTTAATGTTCTTTACATTTTTGAAGTTGTCATCAACCGATCTAGCTATTTCTACCATTATTTTGAGCTAGGCTTCATGTATAAAATTTTACAATGTGTGACATGGTTTTATTTTGAAGTTTAATGGAGGAATATGAATGTTTGATGTGTGATAAACATCTTTTGCTAAGTGATTTTTAGTGAAAACACCTAAAAAGGACTTATTTGTAAAAGGTGTAAAAATGAGTAGTAGAAATGTGAAATAGAGGAAAATGTGGCTGATATGAGTTAGAATATGAATCAGCTAGGCTTGGGTAACCAAGAAATTTCATGCATGTCATTTTACGAGCCTAGGGACTAAAGTGTAAATAAGTGAAAAGTTAGGGGTAAAAAGGTAATTTTACCAAAGTATGTGTTATGGGTCGATATGAGCAATGTATGTATTGAACAAGTTGAATTTGCATTATAGATCAAGAAAAACGTGATTCGGGTCTTGATCGGGGGAAAAACAAAGTTTACGAGGATTAGGCTCGTTTCTATCATTTTGTACCGGGGTAAGTTCATTTGCAAATATTGCAACATGTGTCATACTTTACATGCTTTAATATTGCATGTATGGTAAGTTCATATGAGATGTTATGTCTTCTTTCTATTGCTTTGATATCAAGTGAATTTTAATGCTTTATTACTATTATGAGTATGCTTGATTATTCCATTAGTATGTGATTGGTGCTATGGATATTGAAATCGAAATTATGAGCAAGCTCAAGGGAAATATGGTATCGAAGAATCCCGTTTGAACCTTAGGAATAGTTTAGGATACAAGTGACATGTCACTAGGAACTATGTGATCTGAACTCATTGAGTTGTGGTCTGAGTTCATGATGCATGTGACACATGTTTTGGCATCTGGGTACTAGTCTCGCATATTCTACCGGTGGCTAGGTAGTTCGACATGTGTTGCGGATACCTGACAGCCTATGTGAGTAGACCCGTGAGTAGCTCGAAAGCAAGCAACATGTGATATGTGATATGAGGTAGCGTTGTGCTACATATGAGGCACTTAGGCACGAGATTCTAATGTATCCGATAGTATTCTGAGTGTTCAACGGGTAGTTCTAAAGAAAGTTCAATAAGTAATATTGATGAATACGTCAAAGACGAGATAGTAAGTTATTATGTGCAAGTGGGCACAGGTATGTACATCGAACTAATGAGAATGACATAAGATATGATAATCTTGTGGTAAGAATATGTATATATACATGAAGAGAAAGTTTAAAAGACTTGATAAAATGCATGATTATGCTCATTATATAAAATGTATGGTTAATGCTTGTGTAAGTTGTATTTTATTTGCATGTGAACTTACTAAGCTTTAATGCTTACCCCCTTTTCTTTCTATCTCTTATAGTGCCACCAAGCTAGCTTGAGGATTGGAAGACGCCGGAGACTCGATCAATTGAATATTTGGGTATAGCTAGTCTTATCAATTTGAGTATGGCATGTATAGGGACTTGGTCTTTTTTTATGTGTCATATTGATTAGCCAAATGAGTTGGCTCATGAAAGTATTATGATTATTTTGTATATGGCCATGAGAGGTGGCTCATATTGATTATTTGGGTTGTAACCCTAATTATTGGTGCATGCATGCAAATATGTTTATGCTTTAATGTGGTTATGGTTACTTATGGTTAATGAGTGTGATGGATGGTATGTATGTTTGGTGTATGAAATATGATTAATGTGTAAGACAATAAATGTGGTGCAAATGTGTAACTTGAAAGTAGGTTAGCAAAAATGATAGACAAATATGAAATTGGTGTGGAATGTCATATGAAAGCATGATAGTTTGAATAGGTGATATATGGACATTAGCAAGTCAAATTTTAAGCATGAATGTGCCATGTTACATGCCATGAAGTGAGCCTAAGTAAGTAAGTGTTTAAGGGTGGCAAATGGCTTGGAAAATAGCCTAGAAATTGTCCACACGATTAGACACACGGGTATATGTCTTGGCTATGTGTGACACACGGTCTGCCTTATAGATGTATAATCCGGTCGTGTGTCCCCTTCACTTTAATTATGCAAAACAGAATGCCCAGTAGTAAACACACGGGAAAAGACACAGTCGTGTAAAGGACACGACCTTAGGATATGGACGTGTGCCTAGGCCGTGCGAAGTTTGCACTTAATTTTTAGAATTTAATTCACCACACGGCCTAAGCACAGAGGTGTGTGACTTGGCTGTGTGACCTTATTTGGTTGATGACATCATAGTCAGAGAGTTACACGGGCTGAGGACACAGCGTGTCCCAAGCCACACTGGTGTGTGTGACCACACGGCCTACCCATACGGGCGTGTGGCTCTTCAAAGTAAGAATTTTTTTAGGTTATACTAAAGTTTTCTAAAGTTTTTGGTTTAGTCCCGAACCACCTTCGATGTATGTTTTGGGCCTCGTAGGCCCATATAAGGGACAATTTGCATATGTATGAATGAAATTGATTTGAACAAAAATTTTATGGGCTGGTTTTATATATGTGCTTGTGTTAAAGTTCGGTAACGCCTCGAACCCTGTCTCGGCTTTGGATACGAGTAAGGGGTGTTACATGAACCCTATTCCTTCGATATTATGTAAGTTTGGACGATCCTTCGTCTACGATATTCTTTCATTTATTTATATATATATATTTGATAAGGAAAATACTAACCATTCAGTTTATTGGATATTATGAAGTGCTATTCAAAAATCCTGGATCCATACCCCCACTTTTGGAAGTGTGCGATTGTACAATTGGTTTCGTAAGTATTTCACCAAATCAAAAATTGGGGGTTATTCATTAAAATAACTTGTTCTAATATGACATGAATTTTTTATACTTAAGGATTCAAGATTTGATCTCTTCCTTTAGAAGTTGGAAATGGAGTCGTTGTCATCAGATTTGCGAAATCAGGTGTAGTGATTTTCCTTGATAAAATATATGATATTATTTTTATTCTAGATATATATATAAGAAAAGATTAAATAATTGTTTAATAGAATTTTTGAAAATGGGAGAATACACTAAGTATTCATATAGATTGATAAAATCTGATAAAAATGAGGATTCCAAGTAAGTGATTCAAAAACTTTAGCTCTGTGATGTTTGTATGTGATTATGTGATTTTTCTGATAAACATGATATTGTATGTTTTCCTAATACTCATGATATGTGATATATGGCAATATTGGTTATGCATGTATTATAAACATGACATTTATTTATTGATATTCTAATTTGCATGTTGAGCATGCTATCATTTTGGCTATGATTCGCATGTTAAGCATGCGATTATTTTGATTCTAATTCGCATGTTAAACATGCCATTGAGATAAACTGTAATAAGATTTGATTCTCATTAAATCATGGCTATTGAATTTTTTTTTCTATATGCCATATCACATGCATGGGGTTGGGATAATGTTGTACGGAGGAAGATTCTAACAGTTTAATAATCTATAATTTATGGTGGCTTGACCATAATATTCTATATCTGCCAGTATATCTGCATTATCTAGTGGCTCGACCACAATATTTTGTTTCTAGCAGCTCAATTGCAATATCTGGTGGCTTGTCCACATTATTAGTGTGTTATTGGATGGACGACTTTTGGGGAACTCATTATGGTGTGTAAGGGAGATAGGTAGGAACTATTTTATGAAAAATCTACATTGTTTCTGAAAAAGCATTGCATTGACATCGTCATTATGCATTCTGATAAATGTGATTTTATGGTGGTATATTTATATATATATATATGTGATCTGTTAAATTGATGATGTTCTGTATTAATTTCTGTTGATATGATTTGTAACCATATTGGGTTTTAAAAAGCTCATCCCTTTATGTTTTTGACTCTTCAGATAATAATCGAGGTTAGGATGTGCTTAGCTTACGGAGGTACACTCGAAAATTTTTAGAAAAACTATTATATTTTGGTGCTTGATATTTTGGGAATTGTTTTTATTTTTGTGGACTGTGTCTTGGGGCTTTCTTTTGGATTTTGGATTGTTTCGCATGATTTGAATTTTTAAACTATCACCTAAGATGATTTATGAAATTGATAAGTAAAACTGGAGATTTCATAATAAGGCCAAACTCAACTCAACGATTGTATTTTAAAACTCAATACTTCATTTTCAAAACTCAACAATACCTACTTATTAAACTGGGTTTTTACAAGATATATTAAATATATATTTTCAAAATGATGAATGTGTTATGTTATTTTTTCGTTGCGACATTTACTTGAAGTATGATGTTTTCTGTAAACTATCAATACGTGAGTTTTTTTCTAAAGATAAACAATTTCAACAATACTTGGCTTTTCTTAAAGCAAATCAAAATGATGTTTTAAAATGATGATGATTATTAAAGAGAAAATAGTTAAAAGATTTTCTACCCCAACAACATGGCCAATGTGATCTTCGAGATTGGACCATAACATTTAGGTTGTGTCACATCCCAAAATTCTATTAAATGTTGCTAGTTATTAAACAAGCATGAGAAGTGGTTTAGTGGTTAAATAGCTTTAGTAACTCCTAAAAGACCCAAGTTCTAGCCTCCATAATATCATTTTATTTTTTTAAAATTCATGCAAAATTTAGTCAACCTTTTTCATGCAAAAACTGTCCATCCTTTGTATGTATCTCCTACTCATCATTTTTTTTGTAACTCCACACTTTGAATTTTGAAAAGATGAAAGTCCCAAAGTTATTGTGCATTACTCTTCCTAATTGTCTTGTCTCCTTTCTTGAATGATTTGTTGGGAGCTTACCCTTGGTGATTGTCCACTCCTCCCTCTCTCACACTCTCATTTTGTTTTCTTTTCATAAAATTTTTCTCTTTTCTCCTCATTCTGTTGCCCATATTTGTAACACCTCTAACCCCAAACCGTTGCCGAAATAGGGTTAAGAGCATTAGCATAAATTACAGATTAAATAAATAGATATTCTACACCATACAGTATTCATGTTTGAAATCAATCATAAAGTCCCTTATATGAACCCTTGAGGTCCAAAACATGCATTAGAAATGAGTTAGGACTAAACCGGGCACTCAGAAAATTTTTAGCAAAATCTTAAAATTTTTTCTCTAGATGTAAGGGTCACATGCCTGTGTAGTTAGGCCATGTGGCTCACACGGCCAGGGACATGCCCATGTCTCAGACTGTGTAACTCTCTGACTTGGGTTGCATGACCAATCCACACGCCTATGTGCTAGGTAGTGTGTGGGTGCAGGGGTTACACGGCCAATCTACACATCCGAGTGCTAGGCCGTGTGATCAATTTTAAGCATTCTATTTTGAAATTTTAAAGTTGCAGGGACACACAACTAGATTACACACCCATGTGCTAGGTCGTGTGTCACACACGGCTGAGACACACGCCCATGTCTCTATCCGTGTGGACAAAAATAACCTATTTTCCAAGCCACATTTCTCACCCAATTGGTCTTCCTTTTACACCAATACTTAAACATATTTACAAGCCATTTTAAAATAATTAATTCAAGTCAAAACCAAGTCTCATGCATGACATATCATCACCTACAACTAATGTGCTCTTAAACACCTCAAATGACACTTTACCATCGTGTAATTAAATATAAAAACTTACTTAACTTGTAACGCCCCAATTTTCGGGTTTTCTGTGTTTCTGTGATTTTTAAAATTTGTGTGTGTTCTGGTTGGTTAATATATATATTTTAGTAGGTTAGTGGGCATTTGGAAGGCCCAAACTTAAGTTAAATTCGTGGTAGTCTTCGAAATTTTAATTTTATGAACAGGTGATGCAATTGGCGTTTGAGATTTTAAGAGTAAAGGGGTAAAAGATGACACAAAAAGGAGTGTGGTGTAGTGGCAAGGTGGCGCCACTTAGGGGACAAGGAAGTGACGCCATAGAGGAAGCAAGGGGTTCAAGGTTCAAGTCTTGGCTATTGCAATATATTTTGGTTTTTCTTTTCAATAAATTTGGAAGCAAGTAGGTGCGCTTTAAAGTTTAATGTGTTGGATTTATGACACAAATGAGTTGATGGCCTAGTGGTGGTGGCGTGAGTTGGCATGTGAGAGGACTTTGGTTCAAATCCCTTGGCACGCAAAGGTTGATTATTTTACTATGTTGGGACGGCAAGGGTTGGTGTTGGTTTTAAACTCTGGTGATGGAGGAATCCCACATCGGGAAGCTAACATAAGAGTAGATGGAGAGCTGGCTTTAAATAGAGCAAACCATGAGGAGAGTAGGCATACCATTCTTGGCTGATCCCTTTCACTTTGTGACGTGTTTGTTTGGGTTGGGCGTCAGCTAAGAGTGTTTGGAGCGCGGATTAACTGCAGTCTCCTAACAGGTGTGTATTTCTTATTACTCTAGTAGTAGGATGGCTATTTTGGGTTGCGATGGGCTGAAATGGGCCATGTGGTCCCAATGGGTCCGTAGGCCCAAGTGGATAAGTTATAGAATTACCGAAATACTCCTGTAGGGTAGAATTACCGAAATACCCCTATAGGATAGAATTATCGAAATACCCTTGTAGGGTATAAATACCGAAATACCCCTGTAGGGTAGAATTACCGAGATACCCTTGTGGGGTAAAATTACCATTTTGCCCTTAGGGTGTTAAATGGCTATTTTGCCCCTCGTGCGTAAATGACTAACTTGTGTGATGATTGGGTTAGTTGACGTGGATTTATGTTAGTTATCGTTAATTCGTAAGTCTAATGTGTTAGTGATCGATTGTAGGATTATCGCGTGGGAGATATCGTCATCAATCGTCATCAACCAGGTGTGTAAACGACACCCTCCCTTAGACTGAATCGGTAAAAGCCGAAATACCAAAACGTTGGTATTTTGTGAACTCAGGAGCGTGCGAGCGCTCGTGAGACAGTTGTTAATGAATATGGTGCATTTGGATGATTAGAGTGCAAAGTGTGCATTTTCGTGCACAACGGTATTTTTGGGCTTAATGGGTCGAAAACGGGCCAATGGGCCAACGGGCCCACTTTGGTAAAAAAGACAAGGTAAGTACTTTTGATTACTTGGTAAACGTTAGAATGAGCATGAAACCTTAGCAATAGGTAATAATTACTGAAATACCCTTATGCATGCAAAATTACGATTTTACCCTTAGGGTTATTTTTTTCTAAAAAGCATGATGCTTTGTTTCTGTATACGTATGCCATGACATATTATTTCTGTTGCATGGGACATGGGTTTATATTGATGGAGGAAGCGTTCTGGCAGCCTCGCTGCAATCTGGTGGCCTCGCCACATATATCTGTTCTGGTGACTTCGTCACTATATCTGGCAGCCTCGCTACAATTTCTGTGGTGTGTAGCGGTTGGGTGGGTCGAGTAGTCTCCCCACATGGTGTAAGGCTGGCACGGGGGTGTTATGGATGGCTCTGGGTTGGGATTTCTGCATTCATGATATATTTGTTCTGTATCTGCTATGGGCCTATGGGTTCCATTCTGATTTCTGTACTGGGCCAAGGCCCAGATAAGTTTGACTCTGAGGTTTGATCTGTTTTGGGCTATGGTTGGGTTATGTTACACACTGAGTTTACCGAACTCACCCTTTATTTTCATCTCTGCAGGAAATCCCCAACCATAGTGGGCTTGGAGCCGTGAGGGATTCGGAGTGGCCACATCATCTGCAAAGTTGGTTTTTCTAAGTTAGTTTATTTTTATTATTTTTATATTCTGATTTAATTTTGGGTTTTAAGTTGTAATAAGGCTGCTATTTAAATTTCTTTTTCCGCTATGGTTTTACTTTTTGATTATATTTATACTATGTCGAAACTGCTAGTGTTAGGCTGCGCAGGTTTTCAAAATTAATAAACGTTTCCAGGACTCAACAAGCACAAGAAATGGATAGCCTAAAGATTGATAAATCAGCTTTTCATTCAACCGCTGTTTTTACAAAGACCACCCCAATCACTTAAACCAACGAATGCATACTAAGTCGTAAGTCCATGTGACACGTCAGATCTGGCCATAACGTCTGGGCCGGGTTTGTGGTGTTACATAACTTATTGAATTCACCTATATGCATATTTTTATCAAATACGTTAGAATTGATATTCAATATGCCAACATAATTTCTATCAACCAATCATTTAAGCACACACCAAACATGTTATAGCCTCATTTATACATATCAAAACATGTTCATCACAAGTCATTCCAATGGCTAGTTATAACCCAAACATTTACATACCAACATTGGCTAATTAACCTATACATGCCATTGTAACCATAATTAATTTACCATATATACCAAGATGGGCCGATGGATAGTGTGAATGATCTCCACCGATGCTTTCAATCCAACAAGCTTTTGAATTACTATAGAACAAGAGAAAATAAAAAGAGTAAGCATGAAATGCTTAGTAAGTTCGTATAACATGGTAAATAACTTACCATATATTTATGTTCAAAATAAACATGCAAGGGACTATCAACTAAATTTATCACAAGCCCTAAACACATATCCTCATCATGTTAGCTAAGTAATCACATATAATAGTCCTTAATCATGGATGAACAAAGTCATCAAGCATGATCCACATTCATGTAACAACCAATTCATGCATCATTATATCAGGTAATGTCATTTCCATGTACTTCATGTACATATGGGTAATAGTTCGTTTCTAAGTCATATTATCTCATATAAACATCAAGAAACTTGTATGGGCTCAATAACAACCAAATTCCCATATATATATATATATACTTTTAACATCATGAATTCAAATAATATATATAATTCCTACCTAGGTATTTCAAGTCCATTTTCATAATATTTTGTCTCAAGTTCAGATTATTTCGTATTAGGATTTTGCTTGTTAAATAAATTAAAATATCAATAGAAACCTAGGAAAATACACTCGAAGTGTACAAATCTATAATCTTAGATGAAGATATTCATCAAACAAGTTCCATGTTCATATGTCACCATTTCATACTTCCATATATCATGATTCATCATTTTCATGTATTTTAGGCAGATACATGAAATAATTCATTTTGTGTTCATATTTTCTCATATCAGGATTTTTCCTGTTGAATTTATTTGAAATATTGATGGATACACAAGTAGTACACTTGAAGTGTACAAATAAAAAATTGTCAATTCATATTCGGGGTACCCATAAGGGCACATAATCAGGAAGCACACTCTCGAGCCATATATCAAGATGCTCATGTGAGCCATGTAACAGGAAGCTTATTCGAGCTATACCAGGAAACTCATAAGAGCCTATAACAAGAAGTTCACAAAGAACTTTTAATTAGGAAACTCACGAAGAGCCTATCAGGAAGCTCACAAAGAGCCATGTAACAGGAGCTTCGGATAGCATAACAGGAAGTTCAAGCGAGCCATGTCAGGAAGCTCATAAGATCCTATATTAGGACGCTCACGAAGAGCTGCGTTTGTGTCCGCAATAAATGTTGGATCACAACTGATCTAATCATGTAACAGGACGTTTACAAAGAGCTGTGGTAGTACGTAACACATGCAGAATCACTACCGATCAGGATGCTCAAAGGAACTATATAACAAGATGCTCGAGAGGGCTTATAACAGGATTGCTCATCTGAGGTATATTCTGTTCGCAACATATGCAGGACCACATTCAATACGGGAAATTATGTATCAAACAAATTTCATTATTCAAACGAAACTTATCATTTTCTGAGCATTAACAAGCATGTGATTATTTCATACATTTATAACATTTATATAATTCATGCAATCACATACCACATTCAATTCAAGTATAAAAATAAACACAAATTAGTTACACGAACTTACCTCATTAAATGTTCGTGTACGTAAAATCTATTAATTCAACACTTTCTCTTTTCCTTACTCTAACTTCGAATTTGGTCTATCCCGATCTATACGAGTAAATTTAACATCAATTTAATACAATTCATATTCAATTCAATCCAATTCACATCTTATGCAAAATTATCATTTTGCCCCCAAACTTTTAATTAATAAGATTTCGTCCCTAGGCTCGGAAAATAAAATTCATGCAATTTAACCTTATTCCAAGCCTAGCCAAATTTTACATATAAAATTTACAGCCCATGTATTTCATAAAATTTAGAGTTTTTCCTTGAATTTTACAACTTTACAAATTAGTCCTAAAATCATAATTTCATTAAAATTCACTTTACAAAAGTTGTTTATCTATCACTAACCTTTCATTTTCTACCATAAATTTCAAAATTTCAGCATTTACATCCATGACAAAATTTCTATACTTTGATATCTTTACAAACTAATCCGCAAAATAGATAGATTAAGCTATTCTGATCTCGAAAATATAGAAATTACTAAAAACGAGACAATATTACTTACCCAATTAAGCCAAGAAAGCTTTTTTTTTCTTTCCTAGGGTTTCCATGTATTTTTTGGGAAGAAGATGATAAATTTGATGATATTTTCAAATTTTTATTATTTATCATCTTTTATTATTTCACTTTCCAATTTCATTCTTTTCTTTAATTTATTTTCCATGGATGAATCATCATCCTTAACAACTAAGCATTTTTAATGGTATACTTACCATTTAAGGACCTCAAAATTTGAATTCCATAGCTATTTAATCCCTTTAGCTATTAAAACTTCACTTTTACACTTTGTTTAATTTGGTCCTTTATCAAATTAAACATATAATCAATAAAATTTCTTTATGAAATTTTCATACGACATTATTATCATACTGTAGATTATAAAATAATATTAAAATAAATTTACTTTTCAAAATCCAATTTGTGGTCCGGAAACCACTTTTTCGATTTTACCGAAAACGGGCTATTACAACTTTTATTGCTCCCCATTGCATTTTTATTTCATTTTTGCTTAATTTTCCAACTTCAAACTTAAACACCACCCAACAACCACCAAATCACCACCCTATCACCACCGAACCACCACAATACAACCACCACTCCACCACCATTCAACCACCGTAACACCACCACATTAAACCGAACCAATATTCAAATTTCACTATACAAAAACACATTTCTTCAAATTTCACTATACAAAAAAACATTTCTTTACTTGTTCTTTTTATCTTCTATTTATATTTTCTTTGATTATCTTTTAGAAAAATCCATTTCTTTTCTTCTACCGAAATTCCCAAGTGCTTTTTAGAGTTTTCTTCAATCTTGGAAATATTGTCAAATTTTGGGTAACTCGTATCTTTTACTTTCTCTTTTAATTTTTATTCTATCATCTATTGTATTTTCATTTCATGAACACTAATCTAATTCTTGTAAACTTTTCATTAAAATAGATTCTCTCATCAATTCAAGTCCTCAATTATAGAAGTGCTCATCTTGATTCAACTTGGAAATAAAGTAGTAAGTATTAAGCTGTGAAGTTGTAGATGATTTTTATCATGGATTATTCTTTTATTGGAGATAAACGAATACTAATTTTATGAATGATTTCTTTAGGTGCGAATCAAAGTCCTAATTCTTTTGGATTAGAGGCGGTCAAGCGTTAGTTGGATTTATAATTAAATTTATTAAGGTGTGCATTCCATGCAAGTTAAAAACACAAGGTTTTAGTTAAAAATTTATCATTTTATTATACAATGGAAAACATTATGTTTTGTTGTAACAAGTAAATGACTTTGTGGTTTCAAGGTAAGTCTTCTTACTTGAGATTTATGGTATGATATGGCAATTATTGTTATGATTTGATAAATAATTTTCTAATCTCATGTTGTGAATAAAATCATGGCTATTTGTTTATTGAAATAACATGGATTACCATGTATATTGAAACCTACATGTATATGAAAGCACGATTAACATGTTTATTGTTTTGCTATATGATTTGTATGCCATGATGCATTACATGGGGTTGGGATATGTGTAAGGAGAAAGATGTAGCAATATTAATATGCAAATTTGGTGGTTTATCCATAACCTACAAGGTGACTTATCCACAACCTACATGTTTTAGTAGCTTGTCTACAAATTTGGTGGCTTCGTCCACATATATGTTGTTATGTTTTAGATGGATGAGTTCTAGAGAACTCCTTATGGTGTGTAGTAGTGATGGGTAGGATGTTTTAAAAGATATTGCATTATGGTTTTACAAAATTTGCATTGTCATAGACATGTGCACAAAATTGACTATTTTGTATAATATGTATGTGAATATTGTTATTTAATTTGTTATGAAATTCACATTGAGATTAAAAGCTCACTACTTTACTTTTATAACCATTTCAGATGATTTGCGGGCATAAGACTTGCATTCAACATGTGGAGGAGTCTTTCAGATGAATTAATTATTAAAATGGTTTATGAAATTTTCGGGTTGTTATTTTGGACATTGGACATTAAACTTTTTATGGGCTATTTTTACTTTTAAAATTACAAAAAGTCATGCATGCATGTTTGTTGAACTTAAAATATTTTAAATTGTTGTATTTGGAATTATTATGATTTTTATTTTCTTTTAAATTTTAATATATGATTTTCTAAGGATTTACAAAATCTGCTGCAAAAGTTTTTATCAAAATCATTTTTAAGACTTATTTAAAGATATTTCAAACGTTGCGCTTTAATAAAAGTTTTTCAAAAACTAGATAAAATATTAATTTAAATTTTCTTTTCTCAGAAACTGCTTAGACATAATTGTTTTTATTAAGTAATAGTTTTCAATGGGTTTTAATGTGACTTTTGGAATTTGACTGTAACGTCTAAGCCGAGTTTGGAGGTTATAGGCCAGGATTAGGGGTTTATATTTAGTGGTATCAGAGCTCGGGTTCAAAACTCAGACCGTTGTTTATTTTTGAAAATGCATGCATATTTGTGAAAAAAGTGCATTTTAGGAAAATCCATGCCATAGTTAAAACTCACTTTTGAACTAAAGTTTTGTTTTGTTCTAAAAATTTGGGACTTCGAAGTTTGCCCAAGATAAGTACTTCTGACTTAATATTTAAATTATGAAACTGTAGATTGTGAAACTATAGATTACTATAGACTGTGAAACTCTAGATTCTGAAACTATAGTGACAAACCTTTTAGAATTGAAAACATTATGTGTAACACCTCTTACCCGTACCTGAGACCGAGACAAGGTACGAGGCATTACAGAACATAAATAGGGTATTTCAAGAAAATATGAGTCATAAAATTTCATTCCAAATTAAAATCGACCAAACAAAATTACTTTGTCCTTATTATGGACCTACGAGGTCCAAAACATATATTAGGGGTAACCTGGAACTAAACTGAGAACTTAAGAAAATTCTAAGAAAGTTCTAGGCTTAAGCCTCGCACGCCCGTGTGGAGGCATTGCACACGTCTGTGTGCTTTGGGACACACCCGTGTCCTTTACCCGTGTGGAATTTTTAGAATTTATTTTTTTTATTTCGAACCTACAGGGGTTTTCACACGGCACACGCCCTTGTCCTTGGCCCATGTCCCTCACATGGGCTAGACACGCCCGTGTCATCGCCGATGTCCAAAAACCTGGACATTCTATTTATGACGTCATCATTCATTTAGGGGCACATGGCCAAGGCACACGCCCATGTGCTAGGTCGTGTCCTCCACACAATTGAGAACCATGCATACTAACCTGGAAATTTTTGGTGCAGGGGGCACACAACCATTCAACACGCCCATAGGGTAGTCCATGTGTCACACACGGCCTAGACACATGTCTGTGTGTCATGTGGACCTTTTGGAGGCTATTTTCCAAGCCAATGGTCACCCTTAATCACTTATACATTCAAATACACTATATAACATGCAACATGACATATTTATTGATAAACGCAAAATTATACATATTTTTACCCTAAATACCTAGCATATTTATGGATGTTTATTACTAGATTTATGAATTTTGGTGCTCTTAATCTGGTTATTTCATGTTTTGTACTCAGGAGAGCACCAAGAGTCAAAACGAGCTAAAAATGAGCCAAAAAGGGACAAAACGGACCAAATCAAGAAGATGACACGGCCTAAGTCTTGCCACACGGACAGCTCACACGCCCGTGTCTTTCAAGGGTGTCGACCAAGGTTTTCACGATTCACACGGCTTGGCCATTGACCCATACGGCCGTGTGCAATTTAACTGATCGAACATGGCCTGGCAATAACATCACACGGCCTTGGCACACGAGCATGTCCCTTTTTCAAAGAGTTGTATTTTACACGGAAAAGGATACTTAGGGAGGAAGAAAGCCAATCCAAAGCCTATATAAACACCCTAAGTATGACTTAGAAAGGGGCCGCTCTCTCCAGGACTTTTCTAGAGTACAGAACTGCACTCCGGGAATTACTTGAAGAAAGCCAGACGATCCATCCCAAAAGCCGGAGCTACTCCAAGACTGAAGATCTCTCTCAGAATTCCTTCAGGGGTTTTAGAGTTTTCTTTATGTTTTGTTATTTTCATACTTTTGAGATGTACTCTTATTTTATTATGAACTAAACCCCTTAGATAGCTAAGAGGGTTGAAACCTATGATGGATATTGTTATTATTATCTGAACTGTATGATAAATACTTGATTTGTTCTTAATTATGTGTTCTTAATGCTTGAGTTAATATTCCAGGTATTAATTCATGATTTGATGTGCTTATGTAGAGGAGAAAAAGTCCCTGTCTAAGAGTAGATTTGGCATAATTAAGCGGAGTTGATCGAACGCCTAGAAATAGGGTTACAAGATTTTGCGGGATTAGGGTGAAACCTAATATAGGAGTCCATAGATTGATTTACTGCTTCCCTAGGGGTTTTAATTAAGAAATAGATTTCGATTAATTCAACTGAGGGTTAGACATTATTAGTCTCGAAAGAGATAATAATATAGGTTAGGGAGTCTCACGGATCAAGTCAAGTGAATAAGTCGTCTGGTTCAGAGTCAGATAACAAGTGAAATCTAGGTGGATTCCTCCTTGGGTGTCGTCTTTATCAATTACTTTTCTTCAAGTCTTTTTCCAAATTTTCTCTTTGCTTTAGTTTAATCAGTTAATTAGTTTAATAAACAACCCCTCTTTATTTCTAGGTTAAATAATAAAAAGATAGTTATTACTAGTACTTTTGGTTCCCTTGGGTACGACATCCCGGCCTTGCCATTACTATACTATTGTTCGATAGGTGCACTTGCCTTTTCATCGTGATAATAGTTAGTCTAGGTTTGATCTTCATTATAAATATTTATTACTTGTTACGAATCATGCGATCATTTGTGCACTCAAACATTCCACAACAATTTCATGCATTATTAAACTTGTTACTATAACTTCAATTTGTGTATTCATGCACATAGTCCTTTTAAGATATTAGGTCATCCCTTATCCTTTAGCACCAGGTTTATACTTTACCATACATTCATTGATCAACCACACATCACATCATTATCATGCATTCACCAAGCAGTAACATGTTCTACCATCAAAAACACCAGCACATGCATGCATGAGTAATTAGATTACAACCCAAATGATTGAGTATAAGCCATATCACATGGCCATTACAAAATGAATCATCATTATCATAGGCCTTCACAATTGGCCAAATAGCACGACACATATCACAAAATGACCAAGTTTCCTATACATGTCATATCAAAATAATAATTTCATTATACCCAATAGTCTTTTGATAGTGTGATCGAGTACTCCGACAGCTTTCAATCCCCAAACTAGCTTGGCGGAACTACACTGGATGGAAAAAGAGAGGGGAGTAAGCATTGAAGCTTAGTAAGTCCACATGCAAATAATATGCAATAGTGGTAAAAAATTAACATGCAAAAACATGATAATATATACATAAAGATTATTCTTTCATTCAAACCTCTTTGTTTACTCATCACATGCATATATATATACTTGCTCATCGTAACCGATCTTTATTAAAGCATTACTCATAGGTCTAGCATACATATCTATACCCATCGTAAGTATCCATAACCATACCTCTTTCATATGTCCTTCTCGGGACTCTCATTTCATTCTTTATAATACCCGTTGAACATTCGGAATACTATTGGATACACGGAAACCTTCCACATAAGTGCCTCATATACAAACGTACCCGAAGCTACCACATAACATGTAACACATCCCTAATGAAATCAGACCTCTCAACGAGCTCAGATGTTACCTGAATCACACCCACCATGAACTCGGACCTCTCAACAAGCTCGGATGCTTGCATACATAATGAACTCAGACCTCTCAACGAACTCAGATGCCACATATCTCACGAACCTGGACCACTCAAGAAGTTCAGACTCCTTAGTTCCTAGTGACATGTCACTTGTATCCTAAACTATTCCCAAAGTAGAAACGAGATTTTTTCCTCACTTGCATATAGTATCTCCATCGTACTTGCTCGTAACGTCGTAAATCACGACCATAATGACATTTATGCTTTCATAACAATCAATAAGCATATAATTCATAATTATAATAAAGCATTTATCACATTATATTAAAGCATTTAAAACATACTACCATACCACATTATTTGCATATGTACTGACCTCGATACAAAATGCTGGTAATCGAGCCTAGCCATCGTATACTTTATTCTTTCCTTGATCAAGTCCTAATTCATGTTTTTCTTGATCTATAATGCCAAATTTAACTTATTTATTATTCACATTATTCAAACGGGTCCATAAATCGTACTTTTTCTAATTTACATTTTGTCCCTTAAACTTTTACATATTTACGATTTAGCCCCTAGGCTCGTAAAATGAAATGCATGCATTTTCTTGATTACCCAAGCTTGGCTGAACCTTTTTTATGCTTATATCAGCCCATATTTTCTTTTATTTCACATTATTATTACTCACTTTTTCACTTTTACATATAAGTCCTTCATTTAGGTGTTTTCATAAAAATCACATAATAAAATATGTTCATCATGCATCAAACATTCATATTCCTCCATTAATCATCAAAATACAAGCATGTCATGCATGGGTCAATTTTCATACATAAACCCTAGCTCAAAATATAGCTAGAAATGGGTAGATCATGTTACCGGGACTTCAAAAATACAAAGAACATTAAAAACGGGGCTAGGGAACACTTACTATTGAGCTTGGAAATGTTGAACAAAACCCTAGCTATGGTGTTTTGTGATTTTTGGCAGCCAAGGAGGAAGATAAACACATTTTTGGTTTGATTTTCTATTTTTATTCTTTTAATTACCTAATGACCAAAATGCCCTTAGGGTTTCTCTTTCTAATTTTTTTCTATGCATGTACATTTTTGTCCAAAATTTTAGAAATTGGTCAAATTGCTAATTAGGACCTTCTAATTCATAATCGAATGCAATTTCATGCTTAAAGCTTCTAAAATGCAAGTTTTGCGCTTTATTCAATTTGGTCCCTAAAATGCAATTAGACATTTTATGCATAGAATTTCTTCATGAAACTGTCACAAAAGCATGCATTCATAACATAAAATTCATAATAATTATAAAATAATTATTTCTATCTCAGATTTATGGTCTCAAAAGCACTATTCTGACTAGACCCTAATTCGAGATGTTACATTCTGAAATAATAATGAAAGCTCGTTTCTAATTGTCAGATAAAACTTCATAAAACTTAGAATCCAATAACAAAGAGGAGTACTCAAGGCGTTTGAACTCGTGGTATGAGTGCTCATGGAGAGTAGGGTTTGGGAACCCAAATTGATTCGTCTGCGTTGCAAGTGCACACACTTGAATTTGTGACTGAACCTGAGCTAGCGGCTAACATGGTTAAAAACACGCGTACTATTGAGAAGGATCATCAGGAGCCTACTGGCAATGTTGTGTCGCAAGCCATGCTTAGGGTGTTACAACATGTAGCTAGAACCCAAAGGTGGATTTGGAAATCATGGGGCCATCGCAAAAAGGCTCCGATCTAACAAAGTTGAATTGTTTAATGGCGTTGCTAGGAAAAACCCACCGTTGCAAGGACAACCCCTACCGTTACAGAATAATAGGTACTAGTTAGAGTCTATGGAAAGAATTCTAAATTACATGAAATGTACCCTAGAGTAGAAATTGAAGGGTAAAGTATCTCTGTTGAGGGATGACAATTGCCACTGATGGCAAGCTATTATGAGGGGTACCTAGGCTGAAAGACTAACCTAGGAATATGTTTTGGATCCTTTCCAGAACAAATATATGGTAAGCATTACATTGAAGCCCCGTAAACTGGAGTTCATTGAGCTCAGACAGGGGGACAAATCTGTGGCTAAATTACTGCGGTTGAGTCGCTACACTTAGGGGATGGTTATGATAGTGCAATATAGGTGTGTCAGATTCGAGAACCAGCTGAGATATGAACTGATAGTTTTGGTGGCCCTTCATCAAGAAAGGGTTTTCTTAGTGGAGAAAACTAAGATAGTGGAGGAATTGAAGCGTTTGGAACATGAAAAGAGGACAAAGCTAGAGTTCCTACAAAGAGATGACTCCATGACCTAATAAGTGAGCCAGGGATGACTGACCTAGGTAGAATGTTGCTACCGCTACTGATGGTTGGAAAGCCCAATACTGTGCTATTTGTGGTAAGAGGCATCTTGGTGAATGCTGGAGGAGATTGGGTGCATGCTTTGGATGTGGATCATTGGATCATAAAATCAAGGATTGTCCATTCTAGAATGAACAAATACAAGCACCAAACCAAAATCACGCTTAGAATCAGAGAGTTGGATTGCAGCCTCAGGGAGGCCAAGGTCCAAATGGGGGTGGTAATGTTGGATAGAGGTAGAGAGCTCAAGGTCAGGGTACTAACCGAGATGATGCTAGACAACTTGCGCTGGTCTATATAGCTAGATGCAGAGAGGATCGTGACATAGCTGACATCATAGTAGGTACTTTTAATGTTAATTCTATATCTTATTTCACTCTGATTGATATTGGCTCAACCTATTCATATGTTTCATGCTTAATGGCTAATAAATTGGGAATAGAAGTAGAGGAGACTGTTAGTAATGTTACTATACTTATTTCCTTAGGGTAATCTATTTCAATGAAATAAACTATAAGCAGCGCCTGTTAGAGATACAAGGAGAGGTATTTTCGGTAGACTTGATGGAATTATCTTTCGATGAATTCGATCTTATTTTGGGAATGGACTGGTTGGTTGAACACCGAGTCAATTTGGACTGCCCTACAAAGAGGATTACTTTGAAAACTTTTGCTAAGAAAGAGATAGTAATGGTTGGAGAGAGCATAGATATTACTTATCTAACATGATCTCCGCTCTAATGGCTGAAAAGTTGGTGAGCAAAGGATGCAAAGCATATTTGGCTTATATTCTGGATAAAAGTGTCAGTGAATCATCTACTGAGAACATTTGTACAGTGAGGGATTATCCCTAATGTCTTTCTACATGAGTTTCCTAGATTACCTCTGGAGCGTGAGGTTGAATTTGACATTGATTTCTTGTCGAGAATAGCTTTGGTGTCCATCGCCCCATATTTCGTGCCATCTAAAGAGCTAGTGGAACTTAAGGTGTAGTTACAGGAACTTTGTAACAGCCTGATTTTGGGCTAGTCAGAACAATAGTTTCGGGACCACAAATCTGACATAGAAATTTTTTTATTATATTTTAATGGTCTACAGTTTTACGGAATGATTTTGTGAAAATTTCATTCGAAAATTTTGACATTTTAGCACTCAATTTAGTCGAAAGGCTAAATTGTAATAAGTGCAAAAGTTGAGTTCTACATGTTAAAGGTGCCCAATTGCTATGAGATTTTAAATTAGAGGTTCTTATATGATAATTAGACCATTTGTTAAGTTAGTGGAAAAAAATGAACATAAGGTAAGAGAATTTTAGTGATTTGGGAAAATGACATTTTGGTCATTTGGTTAATAAAAGAATAAAAAGGGAAAATAAAGCTAAAATTTGCTCATCTTTCTTCAACCTTGGCCAAAACTTGGAAGAACTGTGACAGCCCTAAATTGACCCTAGTCGGAAAGTGGTTTCGGGACCGCTAAACCGAGTCACCGAAGTATTTTAATATGATATTTATTGTCTAGAATATGTGAATATGAATGTGTGAAAGTTTTAAGCTTCGATTTAGTCGATTGCATGTGAATTTAGTTAATAGGACTTATGTGTGACACTTCTGAAATGTGATAGGTTAATCTATAAGGATCTATTAATGCATGCTATAAAAATGATGGGTTTGCATGTCAAATTTCCATTTATAATAAGTAGTGGCTGGTCATGGTATGGGTTATTGATGATAATATGTATTTTTCTATTAACACTTTTAGTTTACAAAATAAAATAATGAATTTAGAATAATAAAACTTGAGGTGGGTGGGAGGAGAAACCAATGTTGTTTCATTCTTGTTCCTCCTTTGCCGTGACTTGAGGGTGGGAGAAGAAAAGAATTCTCTTGTTTCATGTTCAGCTTGGTTGATGTTTAGGAAGAGGTAAGTACTTTGAAATCCTTGAAAATTTATGTATAAATAAGGTGATTAGTACAAGTTCTATTCATTCCATGGATTAAGTTTTGGTTGTTTGGAGGTTTGATATTCGGCCAAGTAGTTTGAAGCTCTTAGTACATATATTTCTTTTCTTTTCTTGAAGGTTGAAATTGGTTTGTTCATAGGGAGGTGCCGAATGTGGCCATTGAAGGGTCTAAATGAACAATATGTGTGGCTTGGGTTTATAACATTCGGTCAAGGAATTTTGTGTGCTAGCAAGTTTGGTTCAATATATAGATGTAAATCACCTTGTAATTAATAATTTGAAGAGTAGGAAATAGCAAATTTAAAATGATGTTGGGTAATGTATGTGTTTTGAATTGATGGAATAGAGAGTGATTTGGTAATAATCTGCTTGGGGACAGCAGCAGTAGGGTGATTTTGGAAAATCGCCATAATTTGTAGGAGTTGAGTTAGAAGCTGAATAAATTATGTCATTAAAGCTTGAAGAGTCTAGTTTCTTACAAAAGAAACTATAAAAACAAAAGAGTTACCGATCTTGAGATATTTGAAGTATTGTGGGGCTGAGTCAAAATGACTACTAGATTCCCTATTCTGTTTTTATAAAATCAGTATAAATTGTACAAAAATGGACCTAAGATAAAATTTATATGCTTTGACTCCTTAATGAGTCTAGTTTCAAATGAAATAAACGAGAACATATTTTGAATTCTGTACAATGAGAAATTTGATTCATAGTGAAGAGTAGTCAGTTTAGTCAAACAGTGAAACAAGGTGAACTTTAAGAAAAATCTGGTATTGTTGGGCTAAACTAAAAATTTTGAAAATTTTATGGATAATAGATAAATGAGTCTTTTGTCAAGAAAAATTTACAGCAATTGATTTGGAGTTTTGTAGCTCCAGTTATAAAAACTTTAGTGACTGTTGCTCAGGAAGTCAGCTTATAGGGAAATTGTAAGTATATTGTAAACATTAATGAAAATTTGCTAATGAATTATTTATTGATTTTTATAAAGCTTACTATAATCTATATGTGTGAAAGTCGAATCCATATGTATTATATTCTGAAAGTAATACTTGAATAGTCGATTAATGACTAGTTAAAATTTGTTGAACTTAAGCTCAAGAGCATAGGGGGGCAATTTTAGATAAGGGAAAAGAGAAAGAAACCGAGTAGCCACTCCGCAACTGTACCAAATATCCGAGGTAAGTCTTCGAGTAATGAAACTTAGTTTATGATTTGATTAATTCATGACATATAAGCATAAGGAATAAACGGAGATATAATGATTCCACTTGAATTATATATTGAGGTGATTAGTTTATACTTATGACGGGTAGCCGAATGTGTATAGAGATCACGTTAGAAAGCCACTCGAAATCATGCTCTTTGTATGTGGCTATTGAGCCAAATTTGGTAAGGTTTGATAAGTGTCTTGTGTTTGAGCTTTAGTAATGAAAATGAAATATGGATGTGTCATGATTTATCGATATATGTGCATGATTATTCGGATGATATCCGGGCTAAGTCCCGAAGGCATGGTGCTAGTGACTATATCCGGGCTAAGTCCCGAAGGCAGTTGTGCTATTGACTATATCCGGGCTAAGTCCCGAAGGCGTTTGTGCGAGTTGCTATATCCGGGCTAAGTCCCGAAGGCTTTTGTGCTAGTGACTATATCCGGGCTAAGACCCGAAGGCATTTGTGCGAGTTGCTATATCCGGCTAAATCCCGAAGGTACTTGGGTTTGGAAATGAGCGATCTTGCTGTAATAATTTCAATTAATACGCTTATAAAATCCAAACGATAAGGTATGTTTCGTATATGCATCGGAAAAGTTAATTCCTTTTTAGATTGTATGCGCTCTATTGATTGACAACTTCTGGCCTTTAGTTAGGTTTGATCCCCTGTGTATGAATATACTGGTTGAGGTGTGAAGTAAGTATGATTTTGGGAATATGCGTATATGCAACTATTCATTTAGTCATATGAACGCTATATTTTAGTCGTAAATAATTTCATTACTTGAACTTACTAAGCATCAAAATGCTTACTCTGTTACTTTGATTCTCTGTTTTATAGATTTTGTTCGTCAGCTATCGGACTCGGGAGTGTCAAAGTCGAAGTCATCCACACTATCTAAGCCACTTTTTGGTACTCTTTTAGTTCAATTTTGAAAATGGCATGTATAGGGCTGACCCTTGTTGTTAATTAAGTACCCTTTGGTAATGTGTATTCGTATAGCCATGCGAAAATGGCTCGTATATTTTGAAGTATAACATTATGGTCTTGTGATATGGTTATTAAGTGGTATGGAAATGTTTGGTAATGACTAGCCATTGGAATGGCCAATCATGGTCCTATTAGTGCTACGTACGTCATGGCTAATCGGGATTACCCTCGATAATAATGTATGTCAATTTGCTATTTGATTCATGGAAAAATTTGAAATAGGTAAAATTTACCTTAAAATAGATGCTGACAGCAGCAGTGACGTAAGTTGGAAAAATCACTAAAAATAGTAGGAATGGAATTAAATAGTGAATAAATTATGTAATCTAATCTTGATGAGTCTATTTTCATATGAAAGAAATGAAACAACCATATGAGCCGTATTTTATGAGATGTTTAAGTTTTCACGAAACAGGGCCAGAGCATTTTCTGGATCCCCTGTTCTGATTTTGAAAATTTACCATAAATTAACCAGAGCCAATTAGAAGTCATGCTTTATATGTATAGATTCCAATTTGAGTCTAGTTTCATTAGAAACAAACGGCATAAGTATTGAAGCTCTGTACAGGGAGATATCTAAGTCGTAATGCATAAAGGTCAGAGTAGTCGAACCCTGAAACAGGGGAGACTTTAACTAATAAACTGTACTAATTGGCTTGACCAAAAATTTTATAAAAACATTTGTAGATGGAAATATGAGTCTAGTTTCAGGAAAAATTTACGGAATTGGTTTTTGATTTTGGAACTCGAGATATGATTTTTAAAGTAACTGTGATGCAGTTAGCCAGCTTGTCTGGAAATTTTAAAATGAACTGTGTAAGTAAATGAATTAAGTCCGTTAACACCTCGTGTTCGACTCCGGCAACGGTCTCGGGTACGGGGCGTCACAATTACACCATAACTAGGGTTTTTTCATCTTTCAAGCTTGATTTTAAGTACATCCTAGCCCCGTTTTTAATGCTCTTTATGTTTTTAAAGTCGTATTCACCCGATCTTTTTATTTCTACCTTTGTTTTGAAGTAGGTTTCATGTTTAAAATTTTACCCATGTATGAAATGCATGTGTTTTGATGTTTTATGGTAGAAAATGAAAGTTTGATGTGTAATAAACAACTTTTACTAAGTGATTTTTTATGGAAATACATAAAAGGACCTATTTGTAACAAGTTATAAAATGTGTAGTAAAGATGTGAGTTGATGAAAAAATGTGAGATAATATGAGTATGTATATGGTTTGGCTAGGCTTGGGTAACAAATAAATTGAATACATTTCAATTTACAAGCCTAAGGACTAAAATGTAAATATATCAAAGTTTAGGGGTAAAAATGTAATTTTTTCATAATGTAAATTTTGGACTGAATTGAGTAATGTGAATAATAAGTGAGTTAAATTTTCTATTATAGATCAAGTGAAATGAGGTTCAGACCTAGATCAGGGGAAAAATAAAGTATTTGACGATTATACATTTTATTTCATTTCCACTATTTTTGTACCGAGGTAACTTCTTATGTAAATAATGCATTGTTATTTATGCTTTAATTACTTTAACAATGTATGAATTGTGATTTTCTCTTGAGCGTGATCGACAAAGTTTGATAAGTGAGAAATCCTGGTTGAACCTTAGGAATAGATAGGATACAAATGTCATGTCATTAGGGTTGCCGAGACTATGTGTAAGACCATATCTAGGATATGGCATCATTATGAGATTTTGTGTAAGACCATATCTGGGATAGGGCATCGATATGAGATTCCATGTAAGACCATAGCTGGGCTGTTGGCATCGAAACGAGATTCCATATAAGACCATATCTGGGATATGGCATTGGTGTGGTACTATGTACGTGAGATACCCGAGTATCCTTTAGTATTCCAAGTGGTTCAATGGGAAATGAAACCAGAATGTCAAAGTTGTGAAAGACTATGGTATGTTGTAAATTGGTACAGGTATGTACATAAAACTCATGCTTAATGAGCTTGGTATATGATGAAGCCCCCAGTAAGGCTGTGATTGAGTAAGTTGGATTGTGAGATTTATAATGACATTTATGTTAATTTACTTCAAGTTAATTGTATGTTAAATTTGAGTTTATAATGCTTATTATTTGCATAAGAACTTACTAAGCTTTAAAGCTTACTCCTCTTTCTTTTCCATTGTCTTATAATGTCACCAAGCCGGCTCGAGGATCGGAGATTGTCAAAGATCTAGTCACACTATCAACTTATTATTTTTTGTACCAATGATTTCAATATTCTAAGTTATGGCATGTATAGGGACTTGGTCATTTTGTTATGTGTCATAATTGATTTGGCCAAATACGTTGGCTTAAGTTGGTTGATAATTCATTTGGTAAATGGCCTTTGAAATTGGCTAATATTGGTTTAAGTATATTTATACATATGATGATGTCTTTGATGGATGTGGTAGTTTGCATGGTTTAAGTTGGTAAGTAGGTGATGTTTGTATGTGATAAATGGTAACATGTGAAAGATGTATGGATATCTTGATTATGGTTGAATGTATATACTTGGAATGGTGTTATGTTTTGTTGTGTAGGTTTGTGCATGGAAGGGTGACGACATGGCTTGGAAAATAGCCTTATTTTTGTCCACAAGGTAGACACACGGCTTACCCCATGGGTGTGTATGCTGGCCATGTGTCCCCTGCACCTTAATTGTTGCAAAACAGAATGTTCAGAATTGAGCACATGGGCAGAGACAGGGGCGTGTGTCTTAGCTGTATGGATGACAAGGCCTTAGGCATGGGCGTGTGCCTTGGGCGTGTGAAGTCTGTACCTATTTTATGAAAAATCAAAATTATTAAATCGACCACATGGCCTACACACATGGGCGTGTGCCTTGTCCGTGTGACTTTAATTTGTTCTTGGATGACAAACAGAACACAGGTTAGGAACACGGAAGTGTGTGACCACACGGCCTGCCCACACGGGCATGTGGCTCTTAAAACATGAAAAACTTTCTAAGTGTTGTGAAATTTTCCAAAGTTCTCAGTTTAGTTCTGAACTGCTTCCAATGCATGTTTTTAGCCTCGTAGGCTTATTTTAGGATGATGTGATTGTAAATGAAAATTTTTAAATTTGGATGGAAATTCACATCTCGGTTTTGTATGTTTGCTTATATTTAAGTCCGGTAATGCCTGGTACCCTGTTCCAGTGTCGAATACCGGTAAGGGGTGTTACAAAATTTTGGATCGTGGATTCATTAGATCGAGCGTGTCACCATGGGGAGCTTCTATTCTATTTGTAAAGAAGAAGGATGGATCCATGAGACTCTGCATTGATTATCGGGAGCTAAACAAGTTAACCATAAAGAATCGATACCCTTTATCGAGGATTGATGATTTATTCGATTAGTTTAAGGGTGTAAAGGTGTTCTTTAAGATCGACCTAAGGTCTGGATACTATCAGTTTAAAGTGAAAGAGATAGACGTTCATAAGACTGCATTTAGGACTCAGTATGGTCACTATAACAACACATTTTTCAGTGGTGTCAGAAATAGTGGTTTCGGGGCCACCAAATTCGATGAGTAAGTTCGTAAATATTATTATTTAATATTTATGAGTCAAATGTGATTTTTTTAAAAAAATATTTTTGATTTGATAATTTATGTTATATAAGTGATTTATTAAGTTCAAGTGGTTTTAGAAGATGAGGTATTGGGACCTTGTTTTTATAAACTGAGCCGTAAATATTTTTATAAATATTTACGGAGTGTCATTAAGGTGGTATTAAAGTTTCGTTAAAAAAATTTAACATTTCGATAGTTAATTAATTAAAAAGGACCAAATTAAAAAAAAGTTCATTCTCGGGACTCCGTTCAAGTAAATCAGACTCGTAAATATTTTTAATAAATATTTACGAAGCTAGTTGTGTAGTTAATTAGGTTTCGATTAAGTGAAATTGCTTGAATTAAAAGTAATTAGGTATAAGGACTAAATTGCATATAGGGTGAAAGTTGAATTATAGATTAAAGAAAAAGTAAAAAGCACTAAAGAAGCAATTATGCCATTACTCATAAATGAGGCGAAATAAGTGTTTATTATTAAAAAAATTTAATTAAAAAATATATATTATAATTTTATATTTTACATCTTAATGTTTAAGTATATATATTATATATATTATATTATATAATAATAAAACAAAGAAATAAAAGAAAAAGAAATAGAGAAAGAAACGAAGAAGCAAAACGAAATAGGTGAAAAAGAAAGAAAGGAGAAAATTAGGGTTTCAAAGTTCCAAGCTTAATTGGCTAGTCAATTTAATCCCTTTTTCTTGTAATTTTTATGTTTTTGGAATCCTAGTGTTACATACCACTTGACCCATGTCAAAATTTTAGAAATTATTGAGTTCTTAAGTGTTGTCTATGTTGAATAATTTTAGTATTAAGGACTAAATTGATAGATTTTTAAGCTATAAATGAAAAAGGATTAAATTGTAGAATAAATAGTAAATTTTGAGTAATAGGGACTAAATTGTGAAAAATTTGAAATTTAGAAATTTATGTGAAAAGAGGGAATTGGATTTATTCTAAAGTGGAATTTGCATGAAAATAATGAATTAAATGTGAAGAATAAAAGTTAGTCTCGGTTTAGGAACTAAATTAGGCAAAATTTGATTAAAAATTGAAATATTCATATAAAATTGAATTGTTTTGTATTGATGATTTTTAATTGTTTTAATTTCGTAACTAACGCCATAATTCCTGGTTTGTATTTCTATAATCTGAACCTAGTTGTTAACTTTTGTATTTTAAATTAATGTATATGGTAAGTGGTTAAGGTAAGTATATGGCACTTTGATTATTTAATTGATTTAAAGTTGATTGAATTGAATTGAATTGAAATGAATATATGTGTTAATGTGAAATTTGGATATTGAATATTGGTTGTATTTGAAAAGTGAATTGGAACCCTATTAACTGTATCGGGTTGAGACGGATATAGATGGCATGCCATAGGATTGGAAGAGTTTAGGGATTTCTTGAACTTCGAGTCGATGAGACACTGGGTGTCAATTTACTATTTCAGATTAATTCGATGAGGCACTGGGTGCCAATTTACTTAGGTTTAGCCGATGAGACACTGGGTGTCAAATTATTACTTCTAATTATCTAATGAGGCACTGGGTGCCAAACTGGTGTGTTTTGGTTGGGTCTGTGTATCCGTCCAAGTACGAGTTATGTTAATAGGGGTAAATGAATAGTAAAGTTTTATAATTGATATTGAAATGGTATGGTATGAGAAATGGAAGTGAAATGGTGAATTGAAAATAAACTGTGAAATATGTTACAAATATATGGAATATATGAGTTATATACTCATGAAATGACTATGGAATGGATATTGTAATTGTATAATGAAATGTGAATTAAATTGTGAAAAGCTATTTATATAGCAAGTATGAGAATTGAGATATTTGTGAAACAAATGAAATATGATATGGTTGTTGTAATAATTAAATATTAATATGTGTTTATATTTCAATTGTATATTTGTAATTTCTTATTTTTAAATATTCTAATTATAGAAATACCACTGAGTTTATACTCAGCGTACGGTTTTGTTTCCCATGCGCATGTTAGGTACTTAACTTTGATCATCGATTCAACATCCAAAAACAATCTCGAACTCAAATGTGGTGATGTTTATCCTTTGTGTCAGCATGTACCTAGGGTGTCTAAATAATAGTTATTTTGTGATTTGATTGTAAATGAGGTTATAAGTTTAATTTTGGTTGGATTTATATATATAAATATGTGTTTGTTTTTGAAGCCATATTATGGCATGGTAAATTGACCTAAATCTAGATAGGTGCACGTGAATTTAATTCTATGTTTAAGTGCTCATGAACTAGGCAAATTGATTTGGATTTGGTATGTTTATAATTTGGATTAAAATGATGCTTTGATGACTTGTTTTGATGATATGAAATGTTTGAAATTTCTGTCTGTTTGATCTGTAAACTCTAGTAATGCTCCATAACCCAGTATTGGCGAGGGATAAGGATTGGGTGTGTTACAGTCAATATAGTTCTTTGTGATACCCTTTGGTCTCATAAACGCTCTGGTAACCTTTATGCGGTAACCTTTATGGACCTAATGAATCAGATTTGTAACATCCCGAAATAGGGCCTAAACAGAACAGTGGTTGTGAAACCATAACTTCGAGATAGAAAAAATTATTTTATTATCATTTTAAGGTCTATGGTATGATTGCATGATTGTATGAAAATTTCATTTAGAAATTTTATCGATAGAGGGTCCAATTTGATATTTAGGACTAAATTGCAAAAGTTGTAAAATGTGTGTTCTAGTTCACAAAGGTACTAAGTACTTGTGAGTAATGGGTTTTTAAAGTGGAGGTCCTTGGATAGTAATTAGACCATTATACTAGTTTGGACAAAAATACCTAAAGGAAGATAAAACACCATAGTTTTTAGTTATTAAAATGAATTAAAAACAAAATTAAAAGCCAATTTTTGTCCATCTTCAACCCCTTGGCCGAATTTCACATGAGGAAGACATAGCTAATGTTTTTCAAGCTTCCAAGCTTGATTGTAAGTCCGTTTTAGCCCTATTTTTAATGTTCTTTACGTTTTTAGAGTCTCGGTAACTTGATTAAGCTTATTCTAGCAATAGTTTAACCTAGGGTTTATATTTGGAAAAATACCCATAGGTGAAATGTGTTTATTTTGATGTTTTATAGTAGAATATGAATCTTGAAATTGTGTTAAACAACTTTTAGTAAGCGATTTTATGTGAAAACGAGTAAAACGACATAATCGGTAAAAATACCTAATGTTCATAAGTACATGTTAGAGTGAGAATTTGATGTTTCCATAGAAGAAAAAATGATCAGCATGTCATAAAACATAAGAAAATAGGATGAAGTTTAATTTCCGAGCCTTGGGAAAAAAGTGTAAATATGTAAAAGTTTAGGGGCAAAAATGTAATTTTTCCAAAGTTTGAGTCAAGGACTGTTTTAATAAATGTGAGTATTAAATAAGCTAAATTTGTTATTATAGATCAAGAAGAACGAAATCTGGAGTTAGACCGGGGAAAGAAAAAGATAGTGGACTAAATCGATATAGTTGGTCTTATTTTGTTTCGAAGTAAGTTTGCGGTAAATAAATGCAATATCCTATTATTTTATGTTAATGTTGTTAATTTCCAGCATGTGTATATTTATTTTATGAAATTATTCAAAGAAGACTCAAGCATGAATTGACGGAGAAGTAATTTCAGAAAGTCCTGGTTGAACCTTAGGAATGTGTAGGATACAAATGTGATGACATTAGGGTTTAAGGATACCATGTAAGACCATGCCAAGGCATGACAATTGGTAAGGTTTCTAAGGCAAGGATATCATGTAAGACCATGTCAAGACATGGCATTGATAAGTTACTATAAGTCAAAGGTCCCATGTAAGATCATGTCAAGACATGGCATTGGTGAGTTCATAAGGTAAGGATACCATGTAAGACCATGTCGAGACATGGCAGTGGTAAGTTTAAAAAGGATACCACGTAAGACCATGACAGGTAATGGCAATGGTAAGGTACCCGTGTATCCTTAGTATTCCAAGTGGTTCAATGAGAAAACTTAAAGAGAATATCAAGGTAAGGTAAGGTAAGATGAGTTATACTAAAAAGGTAAGACAAGTTCATCTTAGAAAAGCAAAGGTAAGTATATAATGTTCATGTATGCTTGATAAGGAAAAAGGCAAGTAAAATGTATTAATAAATTTTGATTAAGTATTTAAGTGAGTAAGTGAAGAAGTTTAAAATATGTCTATGACAATTAATGAAGTTACACTAAGTAGTATCATGCCAAGTAGTAAGATAATTCTTATGAATGTTGTTATTTATTTGCATGCAAACTTACTAAGCTTAATGCTTACCCCCTTTATTTTCCTTCTTTTTATAGTTTTTTCAAGCTAACTTAGGGATCGTAGAGTACGTCGGAGGTGTGGGCACACTATCATAATGATTATTTTTGGTATAGCTAGACGTTTCATTTTGAGTATAGTATGTATAGCATCATAGCCATTTTGTGTGTATGATCTTATGATATGGATAATGAATGGTATGTAAATGCTTGATAATTATTAGCTATTTAAATGGCTAATCAAGGACATGTTTGGTGTTATGTATGCCTAAATGCTAGTTATTCCATGGAAATCATGAAAAAGGTGAAATTAGCTTTAAAACAGTATTGGACAACAATAATGATGTGAATTTGAAAAATCACTAAAAATAGTAGAAATTGGTTTAGATAGTTAATGAGATATAGAATTAAATATTATTGAGTCTATTTTCATATGAAAGAAACAGAGTAAATAAAGGAGTTGTATTTTATGAGATATTTAAATTTTGGTGAGACAGGGTCAGAGTGATTTCTGACTCCCTTGTTCTGACTATAGAAATTCACTAAAAATTGTACAAAAATAATTAAGAGTTATACTTTATATGTATAGATTTCTTATTGAGTCTAATTTTAAGAGAAATAAATGACATTGTTATTTGAATTATGTATAGGAGGAAGATTAATTCGTAGTGAACAGAGGTCAAAGCAGCCGAACACTAAAACAGGGGAAATTTTAACTAATAAACTGTACAATTGGCTAGACCAAAAATTCTAAAAAAAATAGTAAGAAGATATACGAGTCTAGTTTTAGATAAAATTTACAGATTTTAATTTCGTGTTTTGTAACTCAAGTTATGATTTATTTAGTGACTATGATGCAGATGGACAGTTTATTTATGAAAGATGAAATAAATTGTTTTGATTTGTTTAAGTGATGAAAATTTTTTTATTCATTCCGGTTTGTTCTCGAACAGTTTCAATTTCATGTTTTAGGGTCTCGAGGACCCTTTTTAGGGACATAATGACTGAATGAAACTATATTAATTTTAAAAGAAAATTTTTATGCCCTGAATTAGTAAGCTAAGTCTGGTAACGCCTCATGCTCGACTCCGGCGACGGTCTCGAGTAAGGGGTGTTACATTTATTGATATCAGAGCAAAGGTTTAGTTGGTTCTCTAAATATTTAGTATGAGTAAGAGTCTAGCTATACATGCCATACTTATATGTTGAGAGTGTGACGACTCCTAACGATTTTAAAATGTTTTCTTTTATAGTTATGGATCCCGAACAAGCTAGTGCAGATGATGTAAAGAGTAACGCGCCGGCTCCCGCAGAAGGGATGGTGCCACCAAATAGTAGTGAAAGGCCCATTACAGTTAGTCAGGGAGGAAGGGCTCGAGAAGCCTTCTTCCAAGCTATGAATGAATGGTTTGCCGAGTTTGTTCATACGAATCTGGCTGTTAGACCTCCACCCCCTCATGATCATCAGACCATCCATGTAGCTCCCTCAATCACAGGTACGGTTATAAGAGAAAAGCCACCAATTGATAAAATCAGAAAAAAAAAGTCGAAGATTTCGAGCTACAAAAGATGATGATGTAGAAAAGGCAGAATTTTGGCTCGAGAATACTATCAGAGTTTTTGATGAGTTATCCTGCACACCTGAGGAATGTATGAAATGTGTTGTATTACTTCTTAGAGATTCGACCAACCACTGGTGGAAGACACTTGTATCAGTTGTACCGAAAGAGAGAGTCACTTGGGATTTCTTTCAGGAGGAATTCTGTAAAAAGTACATCAATCAGAGGTTTGTTGACCAGAAAAGAAAAGAGTTTCTAGAGTTGAAACAGGGAAATATGACAGTGACTGAATATGAGCGCGAGTTTGTTAGACTCAGCAATTATGCTCGAGAGTGTGTGTCTACAGAGGCTATTATGTGCAAAAGATTTGAGGATGGGCTTAATGATGATATCCGATTGTCGGTTGGTGTCCTAGAAATAAAATAGTTTGTTGTCCTAGTTGAGAGAGCCTATAAGGCAGAGGAGCTGTTAAAAAGAAAGGGAAAAGTTGAAATTGAGACGCAAGACACGAAGAAATGACTAATGAGCAAGTCATTTCAGTCTACATCCAAGAGGCCTAGAGGGTTTTCCACTAGATCTAATTTTCGGCTGGATATTCTAGCCGAAATAGAGGCAGAAGATTTATGAGTCCTAAAGCTCAGACCACGTCGATTGCAACTGTTGGCAGTGTTCAGCTTGATAGACCAGAGTGTCCCCGATGTGGTCGATATCACTCAAGTCAGTGTCGAGCAACTGAGACAGGTTGTTTCTGATGTGGTGCACCAAACCATTTTATTCGAGAGTGTCCCGAGAAGATTAAAAGAGAAGCAATACCGAGTGTAAGATCAGGCAACGCTCTTGTCAAAGGCAGACCACTGAGAAATCTGGGAGCTGGGGCAAGTAATAGAGGTGCATCTAGAGGCCAGATGTTAGAGTACCTGCAAGGACCTATGCTATCCGTGCTCGCGAAGAGGCATCCTCCCACGATGTGATTACGGGTACATTTTCTCTCCATGATACTAGAGTTATTGCTTTGATTGATCTGGGTTCAACCCATTCATATATTTGCATGAAATTGATACCTAGTATGAGTATGCCTATAGAATCTATAGAATTTGTGATTAAAGTATCGAATCCATTAGGCAAGCATGTATTAGTAGATAAAGTATGTAGAAATTGCCCTTTGATGATTAGAGGTCACTGTTTCCTGTTCGATCTCATGCTATTGTCATTTGATGAATTTGATGTGATTGTTGGTATGGATTGGTTGACTACACATGATGTGATAGTGAATTTTTGAAAGAAATTCATTAAGTTGAAATGTGAGAATGGTGAAACTCTTCGGGTTAATTCAGAAGAGTCAAATAGTTCATTTGCCATGATTTCTGTTATGTCTACTCAGAAATGTTTGAGAAAAGGGTATAAAGCTTATCTTGCTTTTTTGTTGAACACTAAAGATCTAGAATTGAAAATTGAATCAGTGCCTGTGGTATGTGAGTTTCCCGATATGTTTCCGGAAGAGCTACCAGGTTTGCCTCCTGTTAGAGAGGTTGAGTTTGGTATTGAGTTGATTCTAGGTACCATACCCATTTCTATTACTCCTTATCGAATGGCCCCATTGGAATTGAAAGAATTGAAAGCTCAGTTGTAGGAATTAACAGATAAAGGCTTTGCAAGACCTAGTAGTTCACCATGGGGTGCACCAGTGCTATTTATGAAAAAGAAAGACGGAACGATGAGATTGTGCATAGATTATCGGCAGCTTAACAAGGTAACAGTAAAGAATAAGTATCCACTACCTAGAATTGATGATTTGTTTGATCAATTGAAGGGAGCCACTCTGTGTTCTCCAAGATAGATTTGAGATCCGAATATTATCAGTTGTGAGTTAAAGAGTTAGATCCCTCGAAGACTGCTTTCCAGACTAAGTATGGTCATTATGAGTTCCTTGTAATGTCATTTGTCTTAACTAATGCTCCTGCCATTTTCATGGACTTAATGAATCGAATTTTTAGACCGTACTTTGATAAGTTTGTAGTTGTGTTCATTGATGATATCTTGATTTATTCTCATGATGAGACTGAGCATGCAGAGCATTTGAGGACAGTTTTATAGATTCTAAGAGATAATCAGTTGTATGCCAAGTTCAGCAAAAGTGAGTTCTGGTTACGAGAAGTTGGTTTTCTTGGACATATTGTCTCAGGTGAAGGTATCAAGGTTGATCCGAGCAAGATTTCAGCTATTGTTGATTGGAAGCCTCCTAGAAATGTATCAGAAGTTAGAAGTTTTCTTGGTCTTGTCGGATATTATAGATGATTTGTAGAGGGATTTTCCATGATAGCTACCCTGCTGACAAGATTTCTACAAAAGGATGTCAAGTTTGAATGGACTGAAAAGTGTCAACAGAGTTTTGATAAGTTAAAGGCATTGTTGACTAAAGTTTCTATTTTAGTACAACTAGAACCAGGTAAGGAGTTTGTGATTTACAGTGATGCGTCCTTGAATGGACTTGGTTGTGTACTTATGCAGGAAGGAAAGGTAATTGCTTATGCCTCTAGACAGCTAAATCCATATGAGAAGAACTATTCGACATATGATTTAGAGTTAACTGCCATTGTTTTTGCCCTGAAGATCTGGAGACATCATTTGTACGGTGAGAAGTGCCGAATATTCACCGATCACAAAATTTTGAAATATTTGATGACTCAAAAAGATTTGAATTTGAGGCAAAGAAGATGGCTAGAGTTGATTAAAGATTATGAGCTAGTGATCGATTATCACCCAGGTAAGGCAAACATTGTTGCTGATGCTTTAAGTAGGAAATCTTTGTTTACATTAAAAGCTTTGAACACTAGTCTAGCCTTATCATATGATGGTTTTATCTTAGCTGAGTTGAGAGCTAAACCGATGTTTCTTGAAGAAATTTGTGAATCTCAAAAAAATGACAGTGAGTTGTTAGCCCAAAGAGCTCAGTGTGGGTCGGATATAGAGTCAAATTTTCAGATTAGTTTTGACGGTTGTTTGATGTTCAGAGACAGGGTATGTGTATCGAAGAATGATGAGCTTATTCGAAAAATCTTACAGGAAGTATGTAGTAGTTCTTTTTCTATTCATCCAGGTAGTTCAAAGATGTATAATGATTTGAAGAAAATGTACGGTGGGTAGGAATGAAAAGGGACATTTCAGAGTCTGTTTATATATGCTTGATCTGTCAGCAGGTAAAAGCCAAACATCAGGTACCTTTAAGTTTATTGCAGCCTGTGCTAGTCCCTGAGTGGAAATGGGATCGAGTTACTATGGATTTTGTAATAGGATTACATTAACACCGAGAAAGAAAGATGCAGCATGGGTTGTGATTGATAAGTTAACGAAGTCGGATCATTTTATCCCAGTTCGTATGGATTATTCACTTGACAAGTTGGTCGAGTTGTATATTTCATAGATAGTTAGACTACACGGGGTACCATTATCGATCATTTCAGACAAAGATCCGAGATTTACTTCACGGTTTTGGAAGAAGTTACAGGAAGCTTTGGGCACAAAGTTGAGTTTTAGTACAGCTTTCCATCCTCAGACCGACGGTCAGTCAGAGAGAGTTATTCAGGTACTTGAAGATATGCTTAGATGCTGTGTACTGGAATTTCAAGGCAGTTGAGAAAAGTACTTACCATTAGTAGAGTTTGCCTACAATAATAATTTTCAGTGGAGTTTGAAGATGGCACCTTATGAAGCTTTGTATGGACGTAAATGTCGCACACCTTTGTATTGGATAGAGCTTAAGGAAAATCAGATTTACGAGGTTGATTTAGTTAAAAAAACAAAAGAGAAAGTAAAAGTCATCAGAGATTGCTTGAAAGCAGCTTCAGACAGACAGAAGTCATATGCAGATTTGAAGAGAAAAGAGATTGAGTATCAAGTTGGTGACAAAGTGTTTTTGAAAGTATCCCCGTGGAAGAAAGTTCTCAGATTTGGCAAGAAAGGCAAACTAAGTCCACGTTTTATTGGACTGTTTGAAGAAATTGAGAGAGTCAGACCATTAGCATATCGGTTAGCTTTACCGATTGAGTTAGAGAAGATTCATGATGTATTTCATGTGTCTATGCTACGTCGTTATTGTTCAGATCTGACACATGTGATTTCTCAGACAGAGGTTGAGATTCAGCCAGACATGACTTACGGTGAAGAACCTGTAAAGATTCTAGCTCGAGAGGTAAAGCAATTAAGGAAGAAAATTATTGCACTTGTGAAAGTATTATGGAATAGACATGGGGTAGACGAGGCTACATGGGAGCCCGAAGAGGCTATGCAAAAATAGTACCCAAATTTCTTCACAGGTAAGATTTTCGGGGACGAAAATCCCTAACGGGGGGAGAAATGTAACATCCCAAAATAGGGCCTAAACAGAATAGTGGTTGTGAAACCATAAATCTGAGGTAGAAAAATTTATTTTATTATCATTTTAAGGTCTATGGCATGATTGCATGATTGTGTGAAAATTTCATTTAGAACTTTTATCGATAGAGGGTCCAATTTGATATTTAGGACTAAATTGCAAAAGGTACTAAGTACTTGTGAGTAATGGGTTTTTAAAGTGGAGGTCCTTGGATAGTAATTAGACCATTATACTAGTTTGGACAAAAATACCTAAAGGAAGATAAAACACCATAGTTTTTAGTTATTAAAATGAATTAAAAACAAAATTAAAAGCCAATTTTTGTCCATCTTCAACCCCTTGGCAGAATTTCATATGAGGAAGACATAGCTAGGGTTTTTCAAGCTTCCAAGCTCGATTGTAAGTCCGTTTTAGCCTCATTTTTAATGTTCTTTACGTTTTTGGAGTCTAGGTAACTTAATTAAGCTTATTCTAGCAATAATTTAACCTAGGGTTTATATTTAGAAAAATACCCATAGGTGAAATGTGTTTATTTTGTTGTTTTATGGTAGAATATGAAGCTTGAAATTGAGTTAAACAACCTTTGCTAAGCGATTTTACGTGAAAACGAGTAAAATAACATAATCAGTAAAAATACCTAATGTTCATAAGTACATGTTAGAGTGAGAATTTGATGTTGCCATAGAAGGAAAAAAATGATCAGCATGTCATAAAACATAAGAAAATAGGATGAAGTTTAATTTCTAAGCCTTGGGGTAAAACTGTAAATATGTAAAAGTTTAGGGGAAAAATGTTATTTTTCCAAAGTTTGAGTCAAGGTCTGTTTTAATAAATGTGAGTATTAAATAAGCTAAATTTGTTATTATAGATCAAGAAGAACGAAATTCGGAGTTAGACCGAGGAAAGAAAAAGATAGTGGACTAAATCGATATAGTTGATCGTATTTTGTTTCGAAGTAAGTTTGCGGTAAATAAATGCAATATTCTATTATTTTATGTTAATGTTGTTAATTTCCAGCATGTGTATATTTATTTTATGAAATTATTCAAAGAAGACTCAAGCATGAATTGACAAAGAAGTAATTTCAGAAAGTCCCAGTTGAACATTAGGAATGTGTAGGATACAAATGTGATGACATTAGGGTTTAAGGATACCATGTAAGACCATGCCAAGGCATGGCAATTGGTAAGGTTTCTAAGGCAAGGATATCATGTAAGACCATGTCAAGACATGGCATTGATAAGTTACTATAAGGAAAAGGTCCCATATAAGATCATGTTAAGTCATGGAATTGGTGAGTTCATAAGGAAAGGATACCATGTAAGACCATGTCGAGACATGGCAATGGTAAGTTTAAAAAGGATACCACGTAAGACCATGACAAGTAATGGCAATGGTAAGGTACCCGTGTATCCTTAGTATTCAAAGTGGTTCAACGGGAAAATTTAAAGAGAATATCAAGGTAAGGTAAGGTAAGGTAAGACGAGTTATACTAAAAAGGAAAGACAAGTTCATGGTAGAAGAGCAAAGGTAAGTATATAATGTTCATGTATGCTTGATAAGGACAAAGGTAAGTAAAATGTATTAATAAATTTTGATTAAGTAAGTAACTATTTAAGTAAGTGAGTAAGCGAAGAAGTTTAAAAAATGTCTATGACAATTAATGAAGTTACATTAAGTAGTATCATGCAAAGTAGTAAGATAATTCTTATGAATGCTGTTATTTATTTGCATGCAAACTTACTAAGCTTAATGCTTAACCCCTTTATTTTCTTTCTTTTTATAATTTTTTCAAGCTAACTTGGGGATCGTAAAGTACGCCGGAGGTCCGGGCACACTATCACAAGGATTATTTTTGGTATAGCTAGACGTTTCATTTTGAGTATGGCATGTATAGCATCATAGCCATTTTGTGTGTATGATCTTATGATATGGATAATGAATGGTATGTAAATGCTTGATAATAATTAGCTATTGAAATGGCTAATCAAGGACATGTTTGGTGTTATGTATGCCTAAATGCTAGTTATTCCATGGAAATCATGAAAAAGGTGAAATTAGCTTTAAAATAGTATCGGATAGCAGTAATGACGTGAATTTGAAAAATCACTAAAAATAGTAGAAATTGGTTTAGATATTTAATGAGATATAGAATTAAATATTATTGAGTCTATTTTCATATGAAAGAAACAGAGTAAATAAAGGTGTTGTATTTTATGAGATATTTAAATTTTGGTGAGACTGGGTCAGAGTGATTTATGAATCCCCTGTTCTGACTTTAGAAATTCACTAAAAATTGTACAAAAATAATTAGGAGTTATACTTTATATGTATAGATTCTTTATTGAGTCTACTTTTAAGAGAAATAAACAACATGGTTATTTGAATTATGTATAGGGAGAAGATTAATTCGTAGTGAACAGAGGTCAAAGCAGCCGAACACTGAAATAGGGGAAACTTTAACTAATAAACTGTACTAATTGGCTAGACAAAAAATTCTGAAAAAATTTACGGATTTTAATTTCGTGTTTTGTAACTCGAGTTATGATTTATTTAGTGACTATGATGCAGATGGACAGTTTATTTATGAAAGATTAAATAAATTGTTTTGATTTGTTTAAGTGATGAACAAAATTTTATTGATTCCGGTTTGTTCCGGAACAGTTTCAATTTCATGTTTTAGGGTCTCGAGGACCCTTTTTAGGGACATAATGAATGAATGAAACTATATTAATTTTAAAATAAAATTTTTATGCCCCGAATTAGTAAGCTAAGTCTGGTAACGCCTCGTGCTCGACTTCAACGACGGTCTCGGGTAAGGGGTGTTACAAGATTTTTCATCCATATCTTGATTAATTTATCATAGTCTTCATCAACAACATCTTGATATACTCTAAATTTGAAATGGAACATGATGAGCACTTGAGAGTTATCCCATAGATTCTCTGAGAGAAAAAACAATATGCTAAATTGAGTAAGTGTGAGTTCTGGCTCTTTGAAGTGATGTTTCTGGGACACGTAGTATAAGCTGAGGGTATGCATGTCGACCCAAAGAAAATTAAGGCTATCTTGGACTGAAAGTAACCTAAGAATGTGAAAGAAATCTGAAGTTTCTTAGGACTGGCCGACTACTATAGGAGGTTTGTGGAAGTGTTTTCCTTTATTGTAGCTCCGATGACCAAGTTGTTGAGGAAAAGTGCACCATTCAAGTGGACTGAAGAGAAACAAGTGAGTTTTGAAAAGCTTGAGTCAGTGTTGACTCAAGTGCCTATTCTGGTTTAGCCAGAGTCTATGAAAGATTATATGATATGCAATGATGCATCTTATATCGGTTTTGGTTGTGTTTTGATGCAAGACGATAAGGTTATGGCCTAAGCCTCGAGATAGCTTAAGTCTCATAAGTGTAATTATCCAACCCGTGATCTTGAACTTGCAGTTGTTATTTTTGCTCTCAAGATTTGGAAGAACTATCTTTATGGTGAGAAATGTATTATCTACACGAATCACAAGAGCCTTAAGTACCACCTCACCTAAAAGGAGTTAAACTTGAGGTAAAGGAGATGGATTGAGTTGCTCAAGGATTACGATTGTACCATTGAGTACCATCCGGGAAAGGAAAATATTGTTGTCGATGCACTGAGTAGGAAATCGATGATTGATTTGAGAGCCATGTTTGTAAAGTTGAGCTTGAATGATGATGGAGGTTTACTTGCAGAGTTGCAAGTGAGACCTACCCTAGTGGCTGAGATTCAATCGAAGCAATCTGTTGATGCATCTTTTGCACCTCGATTCAAGTAGGTTGAAGAAGGTAAGACTACTAACTTTGACCTTAATCTTCCGTGGGAGATACTGTGTGCCCGATGATCGAGAGTTGAGGTAGTCTATACTTTGGGAAGTGCATAGTATCCCTTGCGCTATGCATCCTAGAGGGAATAAGATGTACAGAGACTTGATGGAACTATACTAGTGGCTAGGGCTAAAGTGTGATGTAACCAAGTATGTGAGTAAGTGTTTGACGTGCCAGAAAGTTAAGGTTGAGCATCAATTACCCTCTGGTTTGTTACAACCTATTCAGATTCCTCAGTGGAATTGGGAACATGTGACCATGGATTTTGTTAGTGGGTTGAATGTGACACCTACTAAGAAGGATTTAGTTTGGGTTATAGTGAATCACTTGACTAAGTCAACACACTTTTTACTTGTCTGTACTGATTATTCATTACATAAGTTGGTAAGGTTTTACATTTCAGAGATTGTGAGACTTCATGGTGTATCGTTGTCCATCATTTCCAGTCGTGTCCTCGATTTACATCTTGGTTTTGGAAAAAGTTGCACGAGGCTTTAGGAACTCGATTGAACTATAGTACAACCTTTCATACACAACCTGATAGGTAATCTAAGTGAGTTATATAGATTCTAGAGGACATGTTAAGGAGTTGTGTGATTGACTTTAGTGGTAGTTGGGACGAACACTTGCCATTAGTCGAGTTTGCATACAACAACATTTTTCACTCAAGCATTCAGATAGCTCCTTATGAAGCATTGTATGGTTGCAAATGTCATACACCTTTGTGTTGGATTGAATTGGGGGAAAATAAAGTATTGGGTCCAAATTTGGTGCAAGAAACCGAGAATATGGTGAAACTGATTTAGGATTGATTGAGACAAATCTGATTGACAAAAATCTTATGCTAACTTGTGGTGGAGGGATATTGAGTTCAGTGTTAGGGACACAAGGGCAAGCTGAGCTCGGGATTCATTAGGCCTTATAGAGTTCTTAAGAGGGTTGGACCAGTGACTTACCAGTTAGAGTTACCTTCGAAACTAGACCATATTCATGACATGTTCCATGTTTTTATGTTAAAGATATATTACTCTGATCCATCCCACGTGTTAGATTTTGGACCACGAGGTCAAGACATTGAGGAAAAAAGAAAATTCCTCTAGTAAAAGTCTTATGGTAGAATCATGGTGTTAACGAAGCCCCTTGGGAACCCGAGGAATCGGCGTGTTGCCTCTACCTTCACTTGTTTGGACTAGGTAAATTTTGAGGACGAAATTTATTTTAAGGAAGGTAGAGTTGTCACACCCCGTATTTTATTTATTTTATTTAATTTGTTTATGACAGAAGGAATTAAATGGCTTAGTGGTTAAGTGAGTGAATTAGTTCCAACAGGTCCCACGCTTAAGCCCCCACACTCTCACATTTTTTTAATTAATCTTTGACAATTCCAAGTTAGTTAAACCCCCTTAGTCGTCAACTTCACTTGCCTTGTGGGCAAGCATTCGTTTCCTTTTTTTTCTAGTCAACATACATTACATAGTCCCCCTTTCACTCCCATGATCCACTTTTGGTGCCTTTGTCCCCCTATTGCCTTTTTCCCTCCCTTACCATATCTTGGTCGGCCATGCACCTAAACACACTTTTATTTTTATTTTTTCTCATCTTTTCTCTCCTACTCTCCCTTTAGCCACCCCTCCTCCTTGCTCCTCCATTTTCTCTTAGTTTATTTTGTTTTCACTACCCTTTCTCCTTATTTCTCCTCCATTCAACTACCTCTAAAGGCCACCTAACCACCACTTCGCCACCACATCACCATCACTGCCGCCGTCGACCACACCTAAATTCTTCGATTCTTCTTCTTTTCTCCTCCTCTTCTTGTAACCAATTTCTCTAATCCATAAGTTCTAATATTTTTTTCATAAAAAGAGTATATCACATCCTATTTCTAATTATTTTTTATATCATTTTATTTTCTATCTAGTTGCAACTCCTCCTCCCTAATCAACTTTTGATGGGAAGTTTTTGAGCCATATACCTTTGATCTTATGTAAGTTTGGATGATCCTCCATTTATAATAATCTTTTGTTTATTTTTATATATGTATATTCGATAAGGACAATAATAACCATTTGGTTTATTGGATATTATGAAGTGCTATTCTAAAATCCTGGATCCATACCCCCACTTTTGGAAGTGTGCGATTGTACAATCGATTCTGTAAGTATTTAACCAAATCAGAAATTGATGGTTATTCATTAACATAACTTTTTCTAATATGATATGACATGTTTATACGTAAGGATTCAATATTTGATCTCTTCCTTTAGAAGTTAGAAATAGAGTCATTGTCATCAGATTTGCGAAATCAGGTGTAGGGATTTTCCTTGATAAAATATATGATATTATTTTTATTCGAGATAAATAATATATATATATGAAAGGATTAAATAATTGTTTAATAAAATTTATGAAATGTGAAAATGGGCGAATACGATAAGTATTGATATGGATTGATAAAATCTGATAAAAAGGAGGGTTCCAAGTAAGTGATCTCAAAACTTCAGATCTGTGATGTTTGTATGTGATTATATGATTTTTATGATAAACGTTATATTTTATGATTTCCTAATACTCATGATATATGATATATGGTGATATTTGTTATGCATGTATTATAAACATGACATTGATTTATTGATATTCTGTTTCGCATGCTATTATTCTGACTATGATTCGCATGTTAAGCATGTCATTATTCTAATTATGATTCGCATGTTAAACATGCAACTATGATAAACCATAATAAGATTTGATTCGCATGTAAAGCATTCCTACTGAAATTCTTTTTTGTATGCCATATCACATGCATGAGGTTGGGGTAATGTTGTATGAAAGAAGATTTTGACAATTTAATAATATACAATTTCTAGTGGCTTGACCAAAAAATTTTGTATCTGCAAGTATATCTGCATTATCTGGTGGCTCTACCACAATATTCTATTTCAGGCAGCTCGACTGCAATATCTGGTGGCTTGTCCACATTATTGGTTGTTATTGGATGGATGAGTTCTGGGGAACTCATTATGGTGTGTAACGGAGATGAGTAGATTGTTTTTTGAAAAATCTACATTGTTTCTAAAAAAGTGTTGCATTGACATCGTCATTTTGCATTATGATAAATGTGATTCTACGGTGGTATATTTATTTATATACGTGATCTGTTAAATTGTTGATGTTCTATATCAATTTCTATTGATATAATTTGTAACCACACTTGGCTTTAAAAAGCTCACCCCTCTAAGTTTCTAAATCTTCAGATTATAATCAAGGTTAAGATGGGCTCAGCTTGCAAAGGTGCACTCGGAAATTTTCAGAAAAACTATTTTGGATTTTGGTTTTATTTTGGGATTTTTTTTTATTTTTGTAGACTATGGCTTAGGACTTTCTTTTGGATTTTGGTTCTTTTATTGTTTTGCATTATTTGAATTTTTAAACTATCACCTAAGACGATTTATGGAATTGATAAATAAATCTGGATTTTTCATAATAATGCCAAACTCAACTCAATGATTGTATTTTCAAACTAAATACTTCATTTGTGAAACTCAACACTACCTACTCACTAAAATGAGATTTTAGAAGATATATTAAACATATGTTTTCAAAATGACGAATGTGTTATGTTATTTTTCCATTGCGACATTTACTTGAAATAAGATGTTTTCTGTAAACCATCAATACTTGAGTTTTTTTCTAAAGTTAAACAATTTCAACAATACTTTTCTTTTCTTAAAGAAAATAAAAATGACGTTTTAAAATGATGACAATTAATAAAGAGAAAATAGTTAAAATATTTTTTGTGCCAACAACATGGCCAATGTGATCTTTGAGATTCGGCTATAACTCTAGGCTGAGTTTAGGAGGTTACAATCATGCTTGACCTTTTGGGGGTGGTGTATAGATTTACTTTGTAACCAACTTGTATAATAATTTACCACTATTGTCAAGATACAATTTTATGAGGATATTTATAAACTCTTAATGTATGTGGCTAATCTATTATATCATGTTCTATGAGATTGTCTCATTGGCATATACGCCAAATGTTTGTTGAATGTTGTTTTAACCGCCAATGCTGCACTTGAAACTATTGTATGGGAATAATCATCTTACGTTTTATATAAACCTAGTTTTATAAGGCTTCTACCAGAAGTTTGTCTAAACACATTTCTATTGGCGTGTTACTATTTTAAATTTTTATTTGTTATTATACTAGGGGTATACACCGAGACCTCTAACTTTTAAAATTTTCAAGTGTTTTCCTTAAACCCAAATGTTTTTACGTTGTAATATACCATACCCAGATTCGGAGATTGGTCGACTTGGGTGTTACAAGATCTTATAATAAAGATTCATTGCAATGGATAACAATATGAAGATTGACTTGAGCATGACAACCAGAGAGAGGTCTCTTTATAATCGATATATTCTTTCAGAGTATATCCTTTTGCTACAAATCTAGCCTTATAAGTTTCCACTTTTCCACTTACATTTCTTTTATTCTTGTAGATCCACTTACACCCTATGGCTTTTATCCCTTTTGGTAAGTCTACAAATTTCCACACTGAGATGTTTTCCATAGAATTCATCTTAGCTTTCATAGCTATTTCCCAAAGGTTGGAATTATCATTTCATCAAATGTGAGTGGGTCATCATCTTTCTATTTCATAGACTCAATGTTTAAAGCACTTTTTCCAAACTGCAAGAACTCTGGACTACAAAAGACCTTTCCACTATGATGAAGCTCTCTATGTTGCTGATTGTTTGTAGGTCTACTATTAGATGTTGTTTCTAGTAACGCCACCGTAGGGCTTTGTGTATTTCTTAAAAGTTCTCTGAGTATTTCTTTACTGTGAGATTTAAAGTCTTTTATGCAACTTCCCTCAAGGAACATAGCATGAGTTGACACTATAATAGTTTTCTATTTTGGGTTACAAAACAAACCTTATTTTGTTCCTTTAGGATATCCCACAAACATTCAGCCCATGAATCTAACTTCCTTGCATCTTTATCCAATATATAGGCTGGGTATCCCCAAATCCTAAAATTCTTTAGGGTTGACTTCCTGCCATGCCCCAATTTGTATGGAGTTTTAGGTGCTGCCTTAGTTGGTATATCATACAGAATATAAAAAGTTGTTTGTAAAGAAAATCCCAAAAGGAAATTGGCATTTGTGAATAACTTAACATCAATTGAACCATGTCTAAAAAATTTTAATTCCTTCTCTCTGCCATGCCATTCTATTGTGAAGTTCCTGATACGGTTAATTAGGATAATATCTCATTCTCTAAGAGATAACCTAAGAACTCATTAGTTAAGTATTCTTCACCTCGATAAAAGAAAAGTGTCTTTATGGGTAAACATAGAAGTTTCTCCACTTTTGCATGAAATTCCTTGAATTTATCAAATGTTTAATCTTTGTGGTACATTAGGCACACATACTCATATTTGGAATAATCATTTATAAATTTTACATAATGTAATTCCCAAAACCTGACCCGGTCGTTGGGTCCAAGCTACAAGGTACCATATTTGTTGTTAGAGCAACAACGATCAATTACAACATAATTTCTCTAAATTTAACACTTTATATCCATCAGCATGTTTATTGCATCATTATATTATAATATATAATCTTATCTGGGGTCTATACGAGCTTACAAAAGCACTATTGATAACCTGAGACCATTTAAGGACTAAAATGCAAAGTTTCCAAACTTTACTAAGCTAGCTTCATAACTTCAAGGGTGCAATGTCACAACTTTGAAAATAGTAGGTTAGATGGTCTTGCGACATCGATAGAGTTGTATCGTGACCTTGAAAGCAATTCCTTCAAAGTTTTCTTTATTCGATTCAACCTTCCGAATAGTACAACATCAATTGTTTAGGGATCCAATATGCAATTCTACTCATTTAAAATAATGAGCATTTACGCATTTCATCTCCTTAAAAATGTTTAATCACTTATATACATGATATAAACAATACATAAGTCAATTCTAATGCATAAGTCAATTCTATCTAAAATTCACTAAGCAAAATACCTAATTGCCCATTTGCAACTTAAACTAATTTAATTCTAGGTACATGCCATCTATTCAAACTTAAAGAATAGTATAAACAATTCTGAGTTGAGAATCAACGATCCTGCTATTACATCACCTTTTGAGACTTTAAGAGCTACTGATACCTATGCACAAAATAAACAAACTATACGTTGAGCGATAAAGCATTCACGTATTTACTACTCATATACCAATTTCATGAATCATCTCAATTGGTAAGAAATATAAGTAACTCATGCCATCTATTCTAATAGAAATAACAGACAAACATTTCCATTTTTATTTCATGTGTACATATATGCCAATAAGGTAATCAAACTAAATTTCATTACAATTCATGACAATTCAACACTTCATTCAAGTATATATGTGTATGACAACTTAATTTTCAATCTCATTTTAATATCTCATTCTTTCTCAAGTCTATTGACTTTTTCATTTCCCAATCGACCCCATTCAAGTGATAATATGATCACAAGTATATTTCAGTAAATATATGCTATGATACAACCATTTCAAATTACATGCTCATCACACAAGTAACATTTTAATACACAAGTTCATTTGTTAATCAATTGAACATTCTTTACCATACTTTCTATACTCGAGTATACAAGTTAATTCATTCTAATTTATACAAATTATGTTATCAACCTATTACCAATCATACATATATTTTCATCTCAAGTGTCACCAATTAATCATATCAAACCTTTACTTTCTATTAGCATTAACACATTCAATTTCATTTCGATTCAAGCCATTTAACGTATCCTATTCCCATTTCCATATTGAATCTATTGATTAGTTATATTTTCATATCAAACCTCTGGGCTCGTATAAATCAGTTTGCATGGTCTTTCATATGCTATTTTGAAACATATAGCACATATGTGTACCTGTAATACATTCTATATTATCAAATCATTGCAAACATCATTTAACCAATACAACTTTTATATTCTGATTAGGGTATCAATATTTTCTATTTCAAGCACAACCTCATGAAAGATTTTGAATTTATTCAATTTAGTCCCTAATCTAACTCCCAAACCCGACCTAAATCTTATGGCCTAATTGTGAAGATCACACTGTTCACTTGTGCGACAAACTATCCTACTGTTCTTTGAAAACCTTAATTACTCTATTTAAAGAATAACTGTGGTTTACACTTTTAATCTTGAAAAAAATTGATTAATTAAGTCAACTATTGTTATGTCATTTATTAGGAACAACGTGGTTTTGGAAAGTGCTTTGCTTGTTGTTTCACCCAACAAAACCTCATTATCTTTTTGTAACAGCCTGATTTTAGCTAAATCGAAACAGTGGTTTCGAAACCAAAAATATAATATCGTAAAAATTATTTTAATATTATTTTAGGTATTTACAACATGATAGTATGTATTTGTGAAAGTTTCGTAAAGAAATTTTACTGTTTGAATGGTTAATTCAGTAAACATGACTAAATCGCGTAAAGCATAAAACTTGAGTTCTATTAGTTAAAGTTATTAAATAGCTATGGATCATTAAATTATAGGTCCTTATGTTGTAATTAGACCATAATTAAATTTATTGGACATTAATGGGAATAATATCATGAAATTTGGTGGTTTTTAATTAAGGTTAATATTGTAATTTAGTAATAAAGGCTAATAAAAATAAAGAAATAAAGATATCATTTTTATTATTAAGATACCACCACCGAATATTCATATTAAGAACATCCATGGAAGCTTGAGTATTCAGCCAAGCTATTTTGTTCAATTAAGGTACGATTTTTGGTCGGTGTTTGAAGATTTCTATGTTTTTGAGATCGTTGCTTCGTATTCTAGCTAGCCCATACCTTAGATTTCGAAATTGTTAAAGATTTAACATGTTTCTATTTTTGAATGTTTGAGTAATTTGATGGTTGATGATAGATTTGGAAGGTTTAATGTTAGATTAATAGTTCTTGCAAAGTGATTTTTGACAAAAATGTCGAAAAGGGATTAAATTGAGAAAATGTGAAATGTGCTAGTTAAAAGTGTGAATAAATTGAAAATATGGGTTGCTAGTAACATATATATAATGCAGCCAAGCATGGGTCCATTGTGAATTCCATTAATTTGTGATTTTATGAAATAAGGACCAAATTGTGAAAATGTGAAATTTGTGAGGATAAAGTGTAAATGTATTTTAAAGTGTATTTTGGACTAAATTGAATGAATAAATGATTGAATAAGTTAATTTTGAATATAATTAGATCAAGAAAAGCGGAATACGAACTTGGATCGGGGAAAAGATAAAGTTATCGACTAATCGACTCGATTCGTTGTTTTAGCACTCAAGGTAAGTTTGTATGTATTAAGCATTGTAATAATTATGATATTTGTGCTTTGCTATTGCATAAATTGTATATACAGGACTACAAATATGTTTGACGACAAATCGGTTATTTGTGGCACTTAGTGCGTGATACGACATAGCTTCGGCTATATATGGCACTTAGTGTGCGATTCGACATAGCTTTGGCTATATATGACACTAAGTGTATGATTTAAGATATCTTCGGCTATGTACAACACTTAGTGTGTGAGATATCAAGTATGGCACTTAGTGTATGTATGAACTTGTTATGGATTGGTATAGGTATGTACATGTATATTATGAGCTTAAACTCGAAGAAGTTACAAAGTTTGTATATAAGTTTATGAATAAGTAGTTGAAAAGTTTGTTACTAATTATAAAGTACATTGTGTTATTTTGAAGCTTATTTTGTGTTATTTTTCTATGTTTTATAATGAATCAAGGCTAGCTCAGATTCGGGAGTCGTCAAGAACATTATCACACTATCAAAATCTAAGTTGGTACTTTTGGATTATACATTTTTGGCAAATGGCATGTATAGGCTAGATGTGGTATTTTGGTTGTGATTATAGCCATGCGATTTGGCTTGTAAATTGTATATGTTTTGGTTTGTATATATACCCATGAGTGATGACTTATTTTGGTATGTTTGGTATGAATGTGGTTATGGTTTTATAGTTGCTCAAATGGTTAATTGATTTGTAGAGTATAAAATGCTTGAGAAATGCCTTGATGAGGTATGATTTTAGATGTTGTGTGGTTATTTATAAGGAAATTATGTGAGTGTGAATTATGGTAAATGAACTATATAGATTGATATTGTTTTGGGCATGTATTTGGCTAAGTAAATGGTAGTGATTTGAGATTTGGAATAGATGAAATTATAATGGCATGAATTGTGCATTTGGTTGATGATTTTGGCTGTCTAATTGTATGATGAAATTGTACCATTTTGGTAGTTTAGGTGAGCATGAATAAGGGTGGCAAATTGGCCTTACAAATGGCCTATTTTTGTCCACGCGGGTAGAGACACGGGCGTGTGTCTCAGCCGTGTGTGACACACAGTCATGTTACATTTCCATATGTCCCCTGGTAATGAAATTGAATTGAAGTCAGTATGCTCTACACGGTCTCACACATGATGTGTGACTGGCCGTGTGGTACAAGTCAGTATACTCCCTAATTGGCACATGGCCTAACACACGGGCGTATGACTTGGCTGTGTTGCAGAAGTCAGTATACCCTACAGGTTTGGCATGGCCTAGTACACGGCCTGGCACACGGGCGTGTGTAGCCACTTCGAAGGGCACACAGGCCAAACTTATGGGCGTATGGTTGGCCGTGTGACCCAAGTCAGTATATATGTGCTGTTTCTACATGGCTTGAGACACGAGCGAGTCTGGAGCCGTGTGAGGCACATGGCCTATTCATACGGGCGTGTGATCTTTGTATGGTTGAAATTTTTCTAAGTTTATAAAATTTTTTATATGTTATCGGTCTAGTCCCGCACCACTTTTAAAGTTTGCTTAAGGTCTCGTAGCCCCTTATAAGTGACAATGTGATTGTGTTGAATGATTTATGTCAATGAATGCTTTATGCTTGATAACTGTATGCTATATGTTGTGAATTGATCGGTAATACCCCCTAACCATACTCCGGCGATGAATACGGGTTAGAGGTGTTATATTTTTTGGTATCAGAGCTACGGTTTAGTTGATTCTAGGACTAACGTAACGTATGTGAATCTAGCTATACATGCCATATAATAAACTAAGATAGTGTGATGACTTATAACATTTTAAACTGTGTTTTCATATAGTAATGGATCCCAATCAATCTACAGCCGATAAGGTTCAGAGTAATGCACCTGCTCCCTCGCAAGAGACGGAGCCGTCTGATTCTAGGCGCGCGACAGGTAGTCAATGAGAAGAGGCTAAAGAAGCCTTCTTCCAAATGATGAACGAATGGTTCACCCAATACATTCATACGAACCCAGTTGCTCAACAACCTCCACCCCCAACTTGTGTCTCTTCAAGAAGTTGAGCTTTTAAGATTGAATAAACCTCTTGTTGACAAGATCCGCAAACACGGAGCTGAAAAGTTTAGAGCTAATGTTGATGATGATCCTGAGAGAGCCGAGTTTTGGCTTGAAAATACGATCAGAGTGTTTGATGAACTTTCTTGCACACTAGCTGAATATTTAAAGTTTGCTATATACCTTTAGAGAGATATAGCGTATCAGTGGTGGAATACCTTGGTATCAGTAGTACCGAAAGAACGAGTGACCTGGGAATTCTTTCAGATGGAGTTATAAAAGAAATATATAAGTCAGCAATTCCTTGATCAAAAGCTTAAATAGTTTTTAGAGTTAAAACAAGGCCGCATTACTATACCCGCGTATGAGACGAAATTTGTACGGTTGAGCAAGTACACTGTTGAGTATGTTTCTACCGAAGAAATTATGTGTAAGCGGTTTGTCGATGGGTTGAAATAAGATATTAAACTTCTGGTCAGGATATTAGATTTAAAAGAATTCGTTGTGTTAGTTGATCGAGCTTGCAAAGCTGAAAACTTTAGCCGAGAGAAGAAGAAAGCTGATTCAGAGGCTAGAGACTCGAGGAAGAGATCAATGATTAAACCTTATCAGTTTTCGTCAAAGAAATCCAGAGACTATTTTAACCAATCGATAACTTCAATGGGATATTCTAATAGAGATCATGGAAAGTAATAGATCATCCCTAAGGCTCAAGTTACATCAGTATCGAGTGTTGGCAATATGAAAAATGTTAAACTCGAATTTTAACAATGTGGAAGACGACATTTTAGAGATTGTTGGGTGAAAAATAATAATAGAGCTTGTTCTAGCTGTGGTTTACGAAACCATTTTATCAGGGATTGTCTCGAGTTAAATAAAAAAAATAAATCTCAGCATGCAAGATCGAGCAATACAATAGCGAGAGGGAGACCGCCAAGAAATATGGGAAATGTATCTAGTGGTAGAAGTGTGATGAGAGATTCTGTTGTAAGGTCTGAGACATGAGCACCTGCCCAAGCTTATGTTATTCGTGCATGGGAGGAGGCATCATCTCCTGATGTTGTTACTGGTACTTTCATTCTTTGTGATACTAATGTGATTGCATTGATAGATCTAGGATCAACTCATTCTTATATATGTATAAATTTAGTATCTAGTAAGAATTTGCCTGTAGAGTCTACTGAATTTGTGATTAGAGTATCGAACTGCTTAAGAAAATGTGTTTTGGTTGACAAAGTTTGCAAGAATTGTCTGTTAATGAATTGGGATTTCTGTTTTCCGGCTAATCTGATGTTGTTGCCATTTGATGAATTTGATGTGATTTTGGGTATAGATTGGCTAACGATGCATGATGCAGTTGTGAATTGTAGATGAAAAGTTATCAAATTGAAATGTCAGAACGATGAAATTCTTCAGATTGAGTCTGATGATTCGAGTGAGTTACCTACTGCGATATCATCTATGTTAGCTCAGAAATGTATGAAAAAGAGCTATGACGCATATCTTGCATACGTACTGGATACAAAAGTGTCTAAAACAAAGATTGAATTAGTACCAATTGGGTGCGAGTATCAAAATGTATTTCCCAAAGAGTTACCGGGTTTACCACCTATCAGAGAAGTTGAGTTCAGTATTGAATTAGTAGTGGGAACAACGATGATATCGATAGCTCCGTATAGAATTGCTCCGATAGAGTTAAAAGAATTGAAAGCTCAGTTGCAAGAGTTGACAGATAGAGGTTTTGCTAGACTGAGTTTCTATCCCTAGGGTGCACCAGTTTTATTTGTGAAAAAGAAAGATGGCACGATGAGAATGTGTATAGACTAGCGACAGCTCAACAAAGTAACGATCAAGAATAAATACCCTTTTCCAAGAATAGATGATTTGTTTGATCAGTTAAAAGGGACAATAGTGTTTTCAAAAATTGATTTGAGATCGGGTTATTACCAGTTGAGAGTTAAAGACTTAGATGTGCCAAAGACTTCATTTAGAACAAGGTACGGACACTACGGATTTCTTGTTATACCTTTCGGACTAACAAATGCACTTGCTGTTTTCATGGATTTGATGAATTGGATTTTCAGGTTGTACTTAGACCAATTCGTAGTTGTATTTATTGATGACATTTTGATTTACTCTCGTGATGAATCTGAGCATGCCAAGCATTTGAGAATCGTGTTACAAACTTTGAGAGATAAACTGTTGTTTGCAAAGTTTAGCAAATGTGAGTTTTGGCTACGAGAGGTTGGTTTTCTAGGACATATAGTTTCAGTCGCGGGTATTTGAGTTGACTGGAGTAAAATTTCTGCGATTATAGATTGGAAACCTCCAAGAAATGTATCTAAAGTCCGTAGTTTTCTGGGACTAGCTGGTTATTATAGACGATTTGTGAAAGGCTTCTCCTCAAAAATGATTAGTTGTTGATAGATAAACAACTTTTGTAAAGAGATTTTTGATGAAATTGTCAAATAAGGATTAAATTGAAAGATAAAAAACTATACATGGTGAAATTATGAAATAATGAAATATAGGGCTTGCTAAGGACTTAATTGATATTCGTCCATAGTGGTTTGTGGAGAAATTTTATAAATTTCCACTTATGTGAGCTAGGGACTAAATTGCAAAGAAATTAAAAGTATAAGGACAAAATGGTAATTTTGTCAAAATATGATTTTGGGTTAAATTGAATGGTCTCTCTCTCTCTCTATATATATATATATATATTAAATTGAGCTAAATTTGTCTGTATAAATCAAGATAGACCCCGTACGGCTTTAGACCAGGGGAAAGAGAAAGTCTCGAATTAATCGCCTCAGTATCTACATATAATCGTCGAGGTAAGTTCATGTAATTAAATTGTGTATATATGTTTTTAACTAAATTATATATGTGTTATGAAATGTCATACATATATACCAACTGCATATCCAACAATGTACGACAATTACCGAGCCTCGTTTGAGCCTTAAGAATACGTAGGATACAAATGACATGTCATTAGGGTTTACATGATTTGGGTGCTAGTCCTGAACATCCTACCGATGGCTGAGGTCCAGCATGTGTTGTGAATACTCCACAGCTCGTGTGAGTAGCATCGTGTAGCTACATTCTAACCCTCAGCTCGTGAGAGCATACCAATTTACAGCTCGTGAGAGCATACCAATTTACAGCTCGTGTGAGCATACCAATTTACAGCTCGTGTGAGCATATATGTACAAGACTTGATGGATTACAGTAATATGATTTAACACACTATGTATGGGCTATCTCGGGTATCTAAAAGTATTCTAAATGGTCTAACAGGCAATATTTAGATACTAATTGGTAAGAGTTCAATACAGACTATTACAGGGACCATATATGAATTACATGGAAATATTGCTACATGGTATATAAAATTTGAATTGGATGATACATGTATATGAAACTTAATCAATTGTTTTGCTCCTCTATGATTATTGGTTTGTATATGTATTTGCATGGCTAACATGGTTGATGTATATGTGCTTAGGCATTTGGCCAAGTTATGTTGGGATATGTTATGTTTACTTGCCTATTATGTAACTAAATGGTAAGTTATCTTCTATGTTATACGAACTTACAAAGCTTAAATGCTTACTTTGGGTTATTTTTTATGTTCTGTAGTGAATCGGAAGCTCGTTCGGATTGGAAGCTTGTCGGAGTTATATCATGCTATCCATCGGCTTTTTTGGTACATTCAGTTGTTTAATTTTGGTTATAATGGCATGTATAGGTATTTTGGTTAACATTGGCCATATATTTTGGTTGTTGTTTTGGCCATTTATCTTGGCTTGTGATTTGGCATTTTGTTTCTGAAATGGTATAGTTTGGTATGTTTATAAGTAGCTTAAAAATGGTGGATGATATGCTTGATATGGTTGAATGATGGAAGATGAAATGATAGTTGAATGTACATATTGTATAAGTGTTGCAACTTGTTGTGAATTGGTACTTTGATATGCATGATCTAATTGGTTATTTAATGCTAGTTATAGAATGACACTTTGATACCAAATGGGTTGTATTTTGGTAAGTAGATTACATGGTATGTATTGATGAAAATATGTATACAAGATAGTTTCTCATTAGGTCACATTAAATACATGGCTAGACATGTTTATATATTGTCATTTGAGGTGCCTAAAGGCATATTAGTTGTATGATGTTATACCATATGTTTATGGCTTGTTTATGCTTGATTTGGATGCCTTGTTATGACTTGTAAATATATGCAATGTTGATTGTAGGTACATGCCTAATTGGATGAGAGAAATGGCTTGTAAAATGGCCTATTTTCGTCTACACAAGTAGAGACACGGGCATGTGTCCCTACTTCGAATGCTCACATGGCCTAGCCATACAGCCGTTTGACCCCTACAGTGTTGAAAATTTTCAATGTTATCTAAAAATTTCTCTGAGTTTCTGATTTAGTCCCGACTTGTTTCTAATGCATATTTAGGACCTCAAGTGTAACGCCCTGATAAATTTAATTTTGATTCTATGAATTTCGTCATAAATGAGTATTTGTTTCAGTGGTTAAGTGATATGGTTGTGTGATTGAGATCTTGGGTTCAAGTTTTACTTTTGGAAAATAAGCTATTTTTTTATCCTAACCTATTCCTTGGCATTTGGGCTTATATTTTATTTCTAGTTAATCCATATCATAATAAGCCTGCTGGTTTGTATGGTAAGGAGTTAGCTTGCCTTAAGGTCTCGTGTTTGAATCCCTGTGTGAGCAGGGATTGTAACACCCCGAACCCGAGACCGTCACCGGAGTCGAACATGAGGTGTTAACAGACTTTTAAAAATTTTCCAGACATTGCCAATCTGCATAATAGTCGCTTTAAAAATCATATCTTGAGTTTCACAACTCGAAAATCAGTTTCGTGATTTTTCCCTGAAACTAGACTCACATGCCCATCTACATATTTTTTTCTAGAATTTTTGGTGGGGCCAATTAGTACAGTTTATTAGTCAAAGTCTTCCATGTTACAGGGATCGACTACCCTGACCTTTGCGCATTACGACTTGGATATCTCCTTGTACAGGGCTCCAATACTGATGCCGTTTGTTTCTATAGAAACTAGACTCAGAGAGGAATCTATACATATATGGTATGACTCCTAATTATCTCTGGTTAATTTAAGGTAAATTTTCGAAGTCGAAACAGGAGATCCAGAAACTGTTCTGGCCCTGTTTCACGAGAACTTTAATATCTCTTAATATACTGTTCATATGATTGTTTCGTTACTTTCATATGAAAATAGATTCATCAAGGTTCGATTACATAATTTATTCACTATTTAATTCCATTCCTACAAATTTTTGTGATTTTTCAAATCCACACCACTGCTGCTGTCAGCATCTGTTTTCAAGGTAAACTTTACCTATTTCGTGGTTACCATGGACCAACTAGGGTTTTGTCATACATAGGTCCACATATGATCATATTTAGCCATTCCAATGGCTGATCATTTGCCCAACACTTCCATTCCAAACCATAGTCACATCGTGAAACCATATATACATACATAAACACAAATGGTCTAATGCCATACTCCACTTCTACGAGCCATTTTCGCATGGCTTTACACACATACATCACAAAAAGTACTTAAACAACAGGGGGTAGTCCTATACATGCCATATCCAGAGTTCAACTAAAAGAGTACCAAAAGAGCTTTGATAGTGTGGATGACTTCGACTTCGCTGATCCCGAATCCGATAGCTAACGAACAAAATCTATAAAACAGAGAGCCAAAGCAACCGGGTAAGCATTTTAAGCTTAGTAAGTTTCAAGTAATGAAATCGGCTTTGACTAAAGTATTACATTCACATAGCTAACTAAGTCACTTTATTAACACACATTCTCATAATCATACTTACTTCACACTTCATCAACATATATACACAAGGTATCAACCTTTCTAAAAGCCGAAAATTCATTAGTCGATTTCACGAAGACTATTTAAAACTAATCGACTTTTCTGAAGCACATGCAAACATACCTTATCGTTCGGTTTAGTCGAGCGTATTAATAGAATTTATTACAGCACCAAGCGCTCACATTCAAACCCAAGTCTCTTCGGTATTTAACCGGATATAGCCGCAAACACATTTGCCTTCGGGTCTTAACCCGGACATATCAACTTGCATAATTGCCTTCGGGTCTTAGCCCGGATATATCAACTTGCATAATTGCCTTCGGGTCTTAGCCCGGATATATCAACTCGCATAATTGCCTTCGGGTCTTAGCCCGGATATATTCCAATGCTCATGCACACATATATCAATAATCATAACACATCCATATCATTTCTTCGTTACTAAGGCTCAAACACAAAACATTTATTAAACCTTTCAAATTTCGGCTCAATAGCCACACACAAAGAGCATGATTTGAATTGGCTTTATAACATAGTCTCTAAGCACATTCGACTATCCGTCATAGTATGACTAATCATTTCAATATAATTCAAGTAGGGTCATTACTCGAAGACTTACCTCAGATGTCGTCGAACGACTTCAATGGCTATTCAATTACTTTTTCCTTCCCTTTATCGGATCTAGTTCCCCTTTGCTCTTGAGCTTAAGTTCAACAAAATTTAAAATAGTCATTAATCGACTATTCAAGTATTACTTTCAGAATAATATATATATTGATCCGACTTTCACACACATAGATTATAGTAAGCTTTATAATAATCAATAAATAATTCATTGGCAAATTTTCATTAATGTTTACAACAAAATCACATATTCACTACGAGCTGTTTTCCTGAGCAGTAGTTACTAAATTATTTATAACTGGAGCTACTAAACTCCAAATCACTTGCCGTTAATTTTTCCTGAATATATACTCGTATATCTTCCATCCATAAAATTTTCAGAATTTTAGGCTTGGCCAATCAATACCAGATTTTTCTTAAAGTTTCCCCCGTTTCACTGTTTGACTATTCTGACCACTCTTCACTACGAATCCAATTTCTCATTTTACAGAATTCAAAATGTGTTGTATTTGATCTCATTTGAAACTAGACTCATTAAGGAGTCTAAGCATATAAATTTTATCTTATAATCATTTTTGTACAATTTATAATGATTTTCTAAAAACAGAACAGGGAATCCAGTAGTCATTTTGACTCAGCCCCACAATACTTCAAATATCTCAAGATCGGTAACTCTTTTGTTTTTATAGTTTCTTTTGTAAGAAAATAGACTCTTCAAGCTTTAATGACATAATTCACTCAGCTTCTAATTCAACTCCTACAAATTATGGCGATTTTCCAAAATCACCTTACTGCTGCTGTCCCCAAACAGATTATTACCAAATCAAATACTAACATTAGCATTTCACCTTAATAGCTAGCTTACCAAGCCTTAATTTAACATATAATTCACACATATCATATTCAGCTATATATACATTTATCATATTTCCATTTCAGCATATATAACTAACATTTATTCCGAAATTTTAATATCTAATTGCTTATAACTTTCTTCGGATGTCGTCGACTAATTGATCGGCTACTCAACTACTTTCGATTTTCCTCGATCTAAATCCAATTTCTTGGTTTCTTGATCTTAACATATTCAAATAAATCTCGTTTTAACATATTTTCATTCAATTTAGTCTAATAACGCATAAATGGGTAAATTACATTTTTACCCCTAATATTTCGCACTTTCACAATTTAGTCTTTATTCCACAAAACACAAAATACACAAAATTTGGTCACACTCCTTAAGGGCCGAATCTTCCTAGTACCCATATAAGTCCATACATTTCATTTATTTCACCTTTGAGTCCTTCAAAAATTTATTTTTGTAATTTAGCCCTAGCTACTCAAAATCACCAAAAACTTCAACACAAAACATATTAATCTTTAACATATCTTTCATTTTTCATCAACAACTATCAAAAAGCTCAAGCACTCATCAATGGCAAAACACAAAATCATCATCAATTCACAAAATTGAACCATGGGGTTTAAAGAACACAAAGCAATGATATCAAAAATGTGAAAATTATCAAAAACCAAACAAAAGACTAACCTTCCTTAGGTTTCAAATGACCGAATGCTACCCTCCTCTCTTCCTCTCTACAACCGGCCAAGATGAACAAGGTGATAACCTCCCTCCTTCTTTTTTTTCTTTTAGTATCCTTAATATTTCTTTTATCATTTCTTTTCTTTTACTTAAAATAATGTCCACTTCATGGAAATTTACCACATAGTCTAATATATGCTCCATCATGGCCGGCCACTATGTATAAAAAAGGGGTATTTGACATGCAAAGCCAATATTTTCACTCCTTGCCTAAATTGGTCCTTATAAATTACCCTATCACATTTTTTAAACTTTCTCACATAAGTCCTATGGACTAAATTCACATGCAATTGACTAAATCGAAGCTTGAAATTTTCCACACATTCATAATCACATATTTTTGACAATAATATCACATTCAAACATTTCGGTGACTCGGTTTAGCAGTCCCGAAACCACTTCCCGACTAGGGTCAGTTTTGGGCTGTCACAACACTCCCTTTACTTAAGAAATTTTCGTCCCCGAAAATCTTACCGGTGAATAGGTTTGGGTATCGTTCTTTCATCGAGCTCTCAGTTTCCCAAGTAGCTTCCTCGATCCCGTGTTTGAGCCATAACACCTTAACTAACGGAACCCTTCTGTTTCGCAACTCTTTCACTTCACGAGCTAGGATACGAATCGGTTCTTCTTCATAACTCAAGTCAGATTGAATTTCAACTTCCGAGGGATTAATCACATGTGACGGATCGGATCTATAACGTCGAAGCATCGAAACATGAAAAACGTTGTGAATCCTTTCAAGTTCAGGGGGTAAAATCAATCTATATGCCACTGGACCAATTCTTTCGGATATTTCATACGGCCCAATGAACCTCGGACTCAATTTGCCCTTACGGCCGAATCTGAGTACCTTTTTCCAAGGCGAAACTTTAAGAAACACTTTATCTCCAACCTGATATTCAATGTCTTTTCTTTTCAAATCCGCATACGACTTTTGACGATCTGTGGCTACCTTCAGACTTTCACGGATTACCTTTACTTTCTGCTCGGCATCTTTAATCAAATCAACTCCGAAAATTTTACTTTCACCGAGCTCGGTCCAAAACAATGGTGTACGGCATTTACGACCGTACAAAGCCTCGTAAGGTGCCATCTTAATACTTGATTGAAAACTGTTGTTGTAAGCGAATTCAATCAAAGGTAAATACTGTTCCCATGAACTACTGAACTCGAGGATGCAACATCTCAACATATCCTCAAGTATCTGAATTATCCGCTCGGATTGACTATCGGTTTGTGGATGAAAAGCGGTGCTAAAATGCAGCTTGGTACCCAAAGCTTCTTGCAATTTCTTCCAAAATCGCGAGGTGAATCTCGGATCTCTATCCGACACAATAGAAATCGGTACCCCATGTAATCTCACAATCTGAGAAACATACAATTCAGCTAGTTTATCCAATGAAAAATCCGTACGCACGGGGATAAAGTGAGCTGACTTAGTTAGTCTATCGACAACAACCCAAATCGCATCTTTCTTACTTGCTGACAATGGCAGTCCGGACACAAGGTCCATTGTGACTCGATCCCATTTCCACTCGGGTATCATGATCGGCTGAAGTAGTCCTGAAGGCACTTGATGTTCCGCTTTCACTTGTTGACATATTAAACATCTCGAAACAAAGTCGGAGATGTCTCGTTTCATACCATGCCACCAAAACTGATGTTTCAAATCGTTGTACATTTTTGTACTCCCCGGGTGAATTGACATTCGGCTACAATGGGCTTCGTTCAGAATCATCGAAATGAGTTCCGAATTCCTTGGAACACATAAACGACTTCTGAACCTCAAACAATCATCACCATCAATTTCAAACTCCGATTCTTTGTTCGAAACACACTCAGCCCGTTTTGCAACCAATTCATCATCAACTTTCTGGGCTTCATGAATTTGATGAATCAATAATGGTTTGGCTTTTAATTCAGCTACTAACACATTGTCGGGTAGAACAGACAAGTGTACATTCATCGCTCGTAAAGCAAACAATGATTTCCGGCTTAAGGCGTCCGCAACCACATTAGCCTTTCCCGGGTGGTAATCAATGACAAGCTCGTAATCTTTCAACAACTCAAGCCAACGTCTTTGTCGCAGATTTAAGTCTCTCTGAGTCATCAAATATTTGAGACTTTTGTGATCCGAAAATACATGGCACTTTTCACCAAATAAGTAATGTCGCCATATTTTTAAAGCAAATACGATGGCAGCTAGTTCGAGATCATGGGTCGGATAATTTTTCTCATGTGGCTTTAATTGTCTCGACGCATAGGCCACCACTCGACCTTCTTGCATCAACACGCAACCCAACCCAAGTAGGGATGCCTCACTATAAATGACAAACTCCTTGTCTGATTCGGGTTGCACTAGAATTGGAGCTTCAGTCAAATGAGTTTTCAGTTGATCGAAACTTTTCTGACACTTCTCCGTCCATTCGAACTTAACATCCTTTTGAAGTAGCTTCGTCATTGGTGTGGCTATCATCGAGAAACCCTTGACAAATCGTCGGTAATAACCGGCGAGCCCCAAAAAGCTCCGAACCTCAGTAATATTTCTCGGAGGTTTCCAGTTAAGTATGGCTGAAATTTTGTTCGGGTCAACTCGAATACCCGATGCGGATACCACATGACCCAAGAAGCTAACCTCTCTTAACCAGAACTCACACTTACTGAACTTAGCATATAACTGCTTATCCCGTAAATTTTGCAACACTAGTCTCAGGTGCTCAGCATGTTCGGTCTCATCTCTTGAATAGACCAAGATGTCATCAATGAACACAACTACGAACCAATCCAAATATGGTCTGAAGATCCGATTCATCAAATCCATAAATACTGCAGGGGCATTAGTGAGCCCAAACGGCATCACTAAGAATTCGTAGTGACCGTACCTCGTTCTGAAAGCAGTTTTGGGTACGTCCGAATCTCGAATCCGCAACTGATAATAACCCGATCTCAAATCTATTTTTGAGAACACTGAGGCCCCCTTTAATTGATCAAACAAATCATCAATACGCGGTAATGGATATTTATTCTTTATCGTCACTTTATTCAGTTGACGATAGTCAATGCACAACCTCATGGTTCCGTCCTTCTTTTTCACGAACAATACTGGTGCACCCCAAGGTGAGAAACTTGGCCGAGCGAAACCTCTATCCGTCAATTCTTGCAGCTGAGCTTTCAACTCTTTTAACTCAGTTGGTGCCATACGATACGGAGCTATCGAAATCGGCGTAGTCCCAGGTACAAGCTCAATACCAAACTCTATCTCCCGAACAGGTGGTAAACCCGGCAATTCTTCAGGAAAAACATCCGGGTATTCACAAACCACCGGCACAGATTCAGGTTTCCTTTCTAATTCTTGGTCATCCAGTACATACGCAAGGTATGCTTCGCACCCTTTTCTTACATATTTCTGGGCCAACATTGAGGATATTACAGCTGGCAACCCATCCAAGTCCGTAGACTCAACTCGGATTACTTTGTTATTTGCGCACCTCAAATCAATAGTCTTGCTTTTGCAATTCACAACCGCATCATGCACGGTCAACCAATCCAACCCGAGAATAACATCAAATTCATCAAATGGCAAAAGCATCAAGTCCGCCGGAAAACAGGAACCTCGAATTGCTAGGGGACATTTCTTACACACTTTGTCGACAAGCACGTAACGACCCAAGGGATTTGACACCCGAATTACAAACTCAGTAGACTCAATAGGTAAAGTCTTACTGGATGCTAAGGTTTCACATATGTAAGAATGAGTAGAACCGGGGTCAATCAAAGCAATTACATTAGTATCAAAGAGAGTAAAAGTACCGGTAATAACATCAGGCGAAGAAGCATCCTCGCGGGCACGTATAGCATATGCTCTAGCAGGTGCACGAGCCTCGGATCTGGTCGTAGCATCTCTAGATCCTCTCTGACCACCACTAGCATTGCCCGTATTTCTAGATGGTCTACCTCGAGCAGTGGTAGCACCCGGTTTCCCACTCTGATTTACATTCTGTTCAGACAGCCTCGGGCAATCTTTAATGAAGTGGTCCACTGATCCGCACTTGTAACAGGAGCGGTCATGGAATCTACAACTCCCCGAATGCCATTTACCGCAATGTCGACATTTCGTTCTGTCTCGACGTTCATTCCCAACACTGGCGACCGAAGTGCCTCGTGTACCCACAGGGGGTCGATCACGATCTCGTCTAAAAAGGCCCGAAGTGCCTCTAGACCGGCCCACATCATCTCGAAATTTCTTCGATGCCTGTTGAAGAGACTTTCCCGAGGATCTTTTACGAAACTCCCCAGTTCCCACATCAACTTTTTGTTTTTCCTTTCTAAGCTCTTCGGCTTTACAAGCTCGCTCGACAAGTACTACGAACTCTCGTATTTCAAGAATGCCAACGAACATTTTTATATCTTCATTCAACCCATCTTCGAAGCGTTTACACATGACAGCCTCGGACGAAACAATTCCCGAGCGTATCTACTAAGTCTAACAAATTTTCGCTCGTAATCAGTAACTGACATAGAACCTTGCTTAAGCTCAAGAAATTCCTTCCGTTTTTGATCAACAAATCTCTGACTGATATACTTTTTCCGAAACTCAGTTTGGAAAAACTCCCAAGTTACTTGCTCCCGGGGCACAACAGAAGTCAGAGTACTCCATCAATAGTAGGCAGAATCACGTAGCAAGGAGATAGCACACTTTAGGCATTCATCGGGTGTACAAGATAGCTCATCGAGTACCCGGATAGTGTTGTCCAACCAAAATTCAGCTTGCTCGGCATCGTCGCTATCCGTAGCTTTAAATTCAGTAGCCCCATGTTTTCAGATTCTGTCAACTGGGGGCTTATTTGACCTTATTTGGTCAGTTACCGGAGGTATTGTAGGTGCGGGGGTGGTGTTTGTCGGGAATGGAGGTTGTGGAACAGCCGTATTAGTTCGAATGTATTGGTTGAACCAATCATTCATCACGCTATAGAAAGCTTGTCTAGCTTCATCATTCGGGTTACTAGCATTAGGTTGAGAGTCCGCCGGCGCTGTCCCTTGTGCGGGAGCAGCCACTACACTCTCAAGATCATCAGCTACCGCTCGGTCGGGATCGGGATCCATTACTATAAATAAACACATTTGCAAATGTCAGAAATATCCACACTATCAAATAATCACATAAAATGGCATGTATAGCTAGACCCAACGCATTACGGTAGTCCTAGAATCGACTAAACCGTAGCTCTGATACCAATCAATTGTAACACCCCGAACCCGAGACCGTCACCGGAGTCGAACACGAGGTGTTAACAGACTTTTAAAAATTTTCCAGACACTGCCAATCTGCGTAATAGTCGCTTTAAAAATCATATCTTGAGTTTCACAACTCAAAAATCAGTTTCGTGATTTTTCCCTGAAACTAGACTCACATGCCCATCTACATATTTTTTTCTAGAATTTTTGGTCGGGCCAATTAGTACAGTTTATTAGTCAAAGTCTCCCATGTTACAGGGATCGACTACCCTGACCTTTGCGCATTACGACTTGGATATCTCCTTGTACAGGGCTCCAATACTGATGCCGTTTGTTTCTATAGAAACTAGACTCAGAGAGGAATCTATACATATATGGTATGACTCCTAATTATCTCTGGTTAATTTAAGGTAAATTTTCGAAGTCGAAACAGGAGATCCAGAAACTGTTCTGGCCCTGTTTCACGAGAACTTTAATATATCTTAATATATTGTTCATATGATTGTTTCGTTACTTTCATATGAAAATAGATTCATCAAGGTTCGATTACATAATTTATTCATTATTTAATTCCATTCCTACAAATTTTTGTGATTTTTCAAATCCACACCACTGCTGCTGTCAGCATCTGTTTTCAAGGTAAACTTTACCTATTTCGTGGTTACCATGGACCAACTAGGGTTTTGTCATACATAGGTCCACATATGATCATATTTAGCCATTCCAATGGCTGATCATTTGCCCAACACTTCCATTCCAAACCATAGTCACATCGTGAAACCATATATACATACATAAACACAAATGGTCTAATGCCATACTCCACTTCTACGAGCCATTTTCGCATGGCTTTACACACATACATCACAAAAAGTACTTAAACAACAGGGGGTAGTCCTATACATGCCATATCCAGAGTTCAACTAAAAGAGTACCAAAAGAGCTTTGATAGTGTGGATGACTTCGACTTCGTTGATCCCGAATCCGATAGCTAACGAACAAAATCTATAAAACAGAGAGCCAAAGCAACCGGGTAAGCATTTTAAGCTTAGTAAGTTTCAAGTAATGAAATCGGCTTTGACTAAAGTATTACATTCACATAGCTAACTAAGTCACTTTATTAACACACATTCTCATAATCATACTTACTTCACACTTCATCAACATATATACACAAGGTATCAACCTTTCTAAAAGCCGAAAATTCATTAGTCGATTTCACGAAGACTATTTAAAACTAATCGACTTTTCTGAAGCACATGCAAACATACCTTATCGTTCGGTTTAGTCGAGCGTATTAATAGAATTTATTACAGCACCAAGCACTCACATTCAAACCCAAGTCTCTTCGGTATTTAACCGGATATAGCCGCAAACACATTTGCCTTCGGGTCTTAACCCGGACATATCAACTTGCATAATTGCCTTCAGGTCTTAGCCCGGATATATCAACTCGCATAATTGCCTTCGGGTCTTAGCCCGGATATATTCCAATGCTCATGCACACATATATCAATAATCATAACACATCCATATCATTTCTTCGTTACTAAGGCTCAAACACAAAACATTTATTAAACCTTTCAAATTTCGGCTCAATAGCCACACACAAAGAGCATGATTTGAATTGGCTTTATAACATAGTCTCTAAGCACATTCGACTATCCGTCATAGTATGACTAATCATTTCAATATAATTCAAGTAGGGTCATTACTCGAAGACTTACCTCAGATGTCGTCGAACGACTTCAATGGCTATTCAATTACTTTTTCCTTCCCTTTATCGGATCTAGTTCCCCTTTGCTCTTGAGCTTAAGTTCAACAAAATTTAAAATAGTCATTAATCGACTATTCAAGTATTACTTTCAGAATAATATATATATTGATCCGACTTTCACACACATAGATTATAGTAAGCTTTATAATAATCAATAAATAATTCATTGGCAAATTTTCATTAATGTTTACAACAAAATCACATATTCACTACGAGCTGTTTTCCTGAGCAGTAGTTACTAAATTATTTATAACTGGAGCTACTAAACTCCAAATCACTTGCCGTTAATTTTTCCTGAATATATACTCGTATATCTTCCATCCATAAAATTTTCATAATTTTAGGCTTGGCCAATCAATACCAGATTTTTCTTAAAGTTTCCCCCGTTTCACTGTTTGACTATTCTGACCACTCTTCACTACGAATCCAATTTCTCATTTTACAGAATTCAAAATGTGTTGTATTTGATCTCATTTGAAACTAGACTCATTAAGGAGTCTAAGCATATAAATTTTATCTTATAATCATTTTTGTACAATTTATAATGATTTTCTAAAAACAGAACAGGGAATCCAGTAGTCATTTTGACTCAGCCCCACAATACTTCAAATATCTCAAGATCGGTAACTCTTTTGTTTTTATAGTTTCTTTTGTAAGAAAATAGACTCTTCAAGCTTTAATGACATAATTCACTCAGCTTCTAATTCAACTCCTACAAATTATGGCGATTTTCCAAAATCACCTTACTGCTGCTGTCCCCAAACAGATTATTACCAAATCAAATACTAACATTAGCATTTCACCTTAATAGCTAGCTTACCAAGCCTTAATTTAACATATAATTCACACATATCATATTCAGCTATATATACATTTATCATATTTCCATTTCAGCATATATAACTAACATTTATTCCGAAATTTTAATATCTAATTGCTTATAACTTTCTTCGGATGTCGTCGACTAATTGATCGGCTACTCAACTACTTTCGATTTTCCCCGATCTAAATCCAATTTCTTGGTTTCTTGATCTTAACATATTCAAATAAATCTCGTTTTAACATATTTTCATTCAATTTAGTCTAATAACGCATAAATGGGTAAATTACATTTTTACCCCTAATATTTCGCACTTTCACAATTTAGTCTTTATTCCACAAAACACAAAATACACAAAATTTGGTCACACTCCTTAAGGGCCGAATCTTCCTAGTACCCATATAAGTCCATACATTTCATTTATTTCACCTTTGAGTCCTTCAAAAATTTATTTTTGTAATTTAGCCCTAGCTACTCAAAATCACCAAAAACTTCAACACAAAACATATTAATCTTTAACATATCTTTCATTTTTCATCAACAACTATCAAAAAGCTCAAGCACTCATCAATGGCAAAACACAAAATCATCATCAATTCACAAAATTGAACCATGGGGTTTAAAGAACACAAAGCAATGATATCAAAAATGTGAAAATTATCAAAAACCAAACAAAAGACTAACCTTCCTTAGGTTTCAAATGACCGAATGCTACCCTCCTCTCTACCTCTCTACAACCGGCCAAGATGAACAAGCTGATAACCTCCCTCCTTCTTTTTTTTCTTTTAGTATCCTTAATATTTCTTTATCATTTCTTTTCTTTTACTTAAAATAATGTCCACTTCATGGAAATTTACCACATAGTCTAATATATGCTCCATCATGGCCGGCCACTATGTATAAAAAAGGGGTATTTGACATGCAAAGCCAATATTTTCACTCCTTGCTTAAATTGGTCCTTATAAATTACCCTATCACATTTTTAAAACTTTCTCACATAAGTCCTATGGACTAAATTCACATGCAATTGACTAAATCGAAGCTTGAAATTTTCCACACATTCATAATCACATATTTTTGACAATAATATCACATTCAAACATTTCGGTGACTCGGTTTAGCAGTCCCGAAACCACTTCCCGACTAGGGTCAGTTTTGGGCTGTCACAGGGATAATAATTTTTGTTTTAGTTGTCTAATAGAGGTTCGGTGTACTTAAAATTCTAGGGTAGTTGGGTATGGATAGAGGTGTTGAATTTGGTGGGATTGTGTCGATTAGTAGGTTAATGGGGAGTTAGGATATTAGTAGGATTTTATTTTGAATAAAATAATTTTAATTTTAATTTATTTTATTTTATTTTTCCCCAAAAATCCCTTGACTTCTGACATTCTTCTCTTTCTCAAAAATCCTCGCTTTTGACGTTATCTTTTCTGTTCACTAAAAAAAATTATTTTCTTTACTTTTTGATTCTATCACAAAGTCTTTTTCTCGTGCGTTTCAAATCCTCAGTTTCTTCGCGTAGTTGGTAAGTGGGGTTGTTTTTTTTTTCCTTTAGCTTTTGATTTCTGAAGTCTGTTGCAATTTTTCCTTTGTAATGGTACTGGGGTGTAGTTCAAGGATTGAAATTCTATGAATGTGTTGTGTAGGAAAGGGCTGTGAAGTAGTGTATTTTGCTCCAACGGCCTAAACTGTATCAGTGGTTCCTTTTCGTTAGTGGTAAGTTGTGTGCGCTATTCAGATTATCATTGTCGAGTTAGTAATTTTTTGGCTAAATGACATTTTGGTTATTATTTTTAGGTTCTAGTGGTCTTGGGATTATTCTCGCATAAAAAACAAATCAGATGTGTAACAAAAACACGAGAAAGCAAGGTTTGGCGAAAGCTGAAAAAGTGGCTTGTCGATGCTACACGGGCGTGTGCCTGACTATGAGTGTGTGGTCATTTGGGTCACACGAGCTAGGTGGTTTAGGCGTGTGGATCGTGGGATAGGTCGTGTGGGCCACACGAGCAGTGCCAATTTGGGCGTGTGGGCCACATGAACATGTGGGTCCAAAATTCAGTAATTTTCTCTATGGTTGCACACGTCGTTCCGATCAATTGTGGGCGTTTCCTAGGGCTGATAAGGGTAAACCAAACCCTAATACATGAGATCTGTTAATCTAATTGACTGTATTGAGTATTAAGAAAACCGATATGTATAATTTGATTGTTTTGTATAAATATGTATGATATTTGTATATGAGCATGCAGGATATGCTAGTTCTGTTATATCTGTATTCTGTATCTATACCTGGGGGATCTATTTAATGGAGAAAGTATTCTGTAAGGTGATATTTCACCACTATTTTGGCGGCACAACTGCAAATTATTCTGATAAGTTTCGTACGGACACTGTGTGGTGTGTAGGGTTGGGTGGGTGTTTTATACCCCATGTGGTGTGTTGGGATGGACGAAGATGGTATGTAGAGGATGGGGGTAGGACTTTTCATATTTGTATGATTCTATTGATCTGATTCTATTAAGAACTTATGTCCATATTTGTATCTGTTCTGTATATGAAATTTCTGAGTATATATGCATGTATGTTCCGTTGAGTTACACACTGAGTTTATGAAAACTCACTTCTGTTTAGGTAATCCTCGGACATAGGCGGGTCGGTGCGACAGAGTGTCAGCGGTGACCACTAGTTTGCAAACTAGTTTAAGTAACAATTTTATTTAAATTATGGATTATTTTGAGAGTTTTGTAATTTTTAGACTCTCTAAATTGTTGGTTTTAAGTTTCTGGATTTTGAAATTGTTTAAATATTTATTCGCGACTTCTAAAAAATGATTTACGAAAAAAATTGTTTTACCTAAACAAATATTTTTCTGAAAATAGTAGCTCGGTTTTCTAATATAACGATTTCAAACTTCCGCTGCAAGATAATTTTTTCTTTAGGAGTAGATTATTGACAATTTCTTTAATAATAATTTTTGTTTAAATAAATCAAGTTATTTATTTAAAACAACCTCGACTATAAACGTGTTCTATAAAACGTGGACTCCCTTTTAGTAACAAATTAAATGGGAAATTTCAACACGGTAAAATTTGTTTTAAAACCCTTATTTGTAACATTCCCAGATTTGGCCATAATGTCCAGGTCGGGTTTGGGGTGTTACATTTAGTGGTATCAGAGCCAGGTTACAAAACTCGGGCTGTGAATTTTGGGTTCAGGATTCTAATTGTAAAAGATTTTGATATCAAACAAAATTTATTTTGTTTTGAGTAAGTATGGTACAGCGAGTCTCCGGTGCCAATCCTGTAAGTACTTCTGAACTTAGAAACACTGTAGATAGAATTATTTGAAACTATACTGAGTTAGTTAGAGACTAAAACTTTTGAAAGATTTCTGAAACTTCTGGTAAATGTCTGAAGCATAAAACATTTGCTAATAAACACTGAAACTGATGCATAAATTTTTCGTAAAGTAGATAAAAATTTTGAAACAATAAGTGCTCGTGGAACACGTGGTCGTGGTATTTGTGGGCGTGGTGGGTGCCGTAGGGGGACTTGAGTTGAGTCTTCCTCTTTGGGCAGTATGCCAAATCTGGATACGAGCGAGACTTCAATTTTACCTTGTAACACCCCTTACCCGTATCCAACGCCGGAATAGAATATAAGGCATTACCGGACTTATACACAAGCAATCATATAAAACTGAGACTTAAATTTCCATCTTAATTTAAAACTTTTCAAATACATTCATATAGTCCCTAAAACAAACCTACAAGACCCATAACATGCATTGAGAACGGTTCAGGACTAAACCGAGAACTTTAGAAAATTTTCATAACACTTAGAAAAAAATTTTCATGTTTTAAGAGCCACAAGCCCGTGTGGCTTGGGACACGCTCGTGTGGGCAAGCCGTGTGGTCACATACGCATGTGTCCCTAACCCGTGTAACTCTTTGTTTGTCACACATGAACAAATCGAAGTTACACAGCCAAGGTACACGCCTGTGTGCATAGGCCGTGTGGTCGATTTAATTTTCATAATTTTTCATAAAATAGGTACAGACTTCTATTTGCTTTTGGAGTAATTCCTCTAACTGGTCCATCTATTTTTGAATTCTTTCTAGGCTAATTTGGAATTCATCCAACTTAGTAGGGAATGTGGATGAATAGTCACAATCTCGAAGCCTGTGATCATAACTCTACTGGTTCCTTAAGACTCCGTTTGCCCATCATGATTCTTTACTGTTCCTATGTTGCTCATCCAAATCCCGGTATACATTATCATCCATGATTAGGTCTAATTCTTGCTAAGCTAGATATCCGGGAATACCGTATTCTCCGTTATAAATCCATTGATTTTTCAAAGCTTTGTTCATCCAACTTGATGCTTTGTTAATGTACCAGTCATCATTTTATCGCGAATACATCTCCAACTCTTGCTAACTTATACAATTTGACTTATGATAGTTGACAACAATACAATGATCTTCACGATCAGAGTTGAGAACATGTCCACTGGAGTCATTAATTTGTCTTTTCATTGGAGTAGCCCTACCATGAACAATCTTTGCTTTTCCTTAGTCTTCCATTGCTCATGTACTCCCTCTTTGTATACTTCATCTTTGTACCATGCAAACATCTCACATTACTCGTCCCAACTGCTATCATCATCAATTGCCTTTGTAATTAAATTAAATAGTAGATAAGGTATCTAAAAATATTTAAATAAGTAAAATAACAAAAATAAATAAAATTTAAAACACTACCTAACTCGTTTATCTTTCGACTAGTATTATTTTACAAAGTAATTAAATTAATAACAATTTTCGCCATTGCAATCCCCAGCAATGGTGCCAACAACTTGACCGCCTTCAAACATGCGAACGTTTAGAGTAAAAATCATGCAAATAAAATATATAGAATGAAGTGTGTTATTTGCAAGCGAACAGGTTAAATTGTAATATAGATTTGTGTTACAACGAAACATCAATAAGTATTCTGAGGATCGTAGTCAAGGGATTGCAAATTGGAGAAATTTATTATTAAATTAATTAGAGAAAATAAGTATTAGTTTAATCGGGTCACGAATTAGTAGTGTAAATTTGAATTAAAAGATTAATTAAATTAATTACCTTAAATTAACCTAACGAAATTTCCTACTCCTAGTGTCAACGAGGCGAACTCTCAGCCTATGATCGATTAAATCCCTAATTATTAATTAACTCATTCATTACCCTCAATTAAGTTGTTTACCACCTTTAGCTAAGAATTCCCTTTCAAGTTCATTTTCACTAAGGATTACCACCTAAGTCACCCTCTCGATCTCTTCCTAGGCATACGAATACCCTCTCGGTCTCACCACTTGGCACAACTTATACTTGATAGGATACCCTCTCAGTCTTACTTGTCTCTATATTCTATTAGGGGCGTCACTCCTTAATATACTAAGCACTCTTGAATAAACACCCAATTTTAAGTAAATAATTACTTAATTAATATATCAGATCCATAATAGAATACAAACAATATTTAGGCTAACGGAATATAAACAATGGAATAAAAGAAAAAGATAAGGAAATTGCTCATTGATAAATCATTGAAGCGCGACTCCAAAACAATCTCCGCTGGCAAGCGTCTTCACATCAGAATAGAAAAGTTCCAACTAAGCGACCATAAAAATGAAGCTAAAGTAAAATAAAATTGTCTATCTAAATAGGTCTAACGTCTCACTAGTCTAATCCCCCTCCTAATGGGGTTATAAGGCTAGTTCTATAGGCATACATTAGGGTGTTAGGTATCTAAAACGAGTAATTAGGGTTTAATTAGGTTGCATAGCCTTAAGTGACTATCCAAATTCGACTAATTATTCCCAATTTTGGTTGTGACGTCAAGGAACTCCTCGCCGCAACGTCACCGCTGAGATTTTCTTCCCATATTTGTCACTTGTCATAACGTGGAGAGATTTCTCGTCACGATGTTAAGTGATTTTTAGCCCCGACAACTTCTTTGTTCAATGTTGCGACACGAACCTCCTTGTGTTGTGACACAACCATTGTCCCTTGTGCTTCTCAACCTGAAATGGAATCCTATACACTCAAATGGCCTATTAGTCTTACCTGATTAGTCTTACCTGAGGCCCAAATTGGCCTAATGGATCGTCAAAATACTAAAAAGCGCATAAAAACACTTATTTTGCAATAAAATGAATCTAAGCTAAGAAATATGATAATATAATAAAAGTTATTAACATGCCTGAAAAATAAGCTCGTTAAGTGTCAAAAAGTACTTAAATTGCCACTATGATTTGTGGCAGGTCAGTATAAAATTAGCCCTCAAAGTTTACACATTTGGTCAAGTTGGTCCTAATTTAACAAATTTATCATACATATTTGTGTAAATTTGTAAATGTTTAGGTTGAATTTGTTGAATTTATTAGAATTAAGGTTAAAATGAAAAAATATGTAAACATTTAAGGCTAAATTTGTTACTATACCAATCAAAATTATGTACAATTGATGGAAGATATCAACATCGTGTTTAATTATCTTTGGTTGCTCATTTTTAAATTGACAAGGACTAAATTATTTTAATTTTTTGAAAGAAGTTAATTTACTTGAATTCAAAATATTTTTAAAAAAAATTAGAGATTTTTTTAACTTATATTTACAATAACATATAAAATTTTACATAAACCATTGTGCGAATAAGATCGCAAAACATATCCTTATTTAACAAAGATATCATAATTTCACTTTTGTATTAAAAACATAAAATTTTGGCCCAATAAATATTAAAAATACAAACATAGAACGTGCAATTTTCCTAAATCACGATGAAAAATGAAACGTGAATAATATATTACTAATTTTCTTAAGGAGCTGAAAGTAGATACGCCAAGATTCTACATTACATTATAAAATATATCTAACCGTAATTTACAGTCATAATCGGGTCCGTCATATTTTAATTATTTAATTTTTTTCTAATTAATTATTATAAATAAAATAATTATATGAATTAATTATTTTCGTTAAAATTTATGTTTTCTTTTAATAAATTATTAATGTGGCACATTAGCACATTGAGTGACTGACATTTTAAGTTTTTGTTGACTTTTGACTAAAGTTTATAAACCTCCCTATATTTAGTCCAAAACTCCCCCCTAAACTTAATAGACAGATCTCTAAACTTTAGTAGAAAGTTAACAAAAAATATCATATGTTAATTACTCAGTATGTTAATGTGCTACATCAGCAATCCGTTAAAAGAAAATGTAAATTTTAACAACAGTTATTAATTCATACAATTATCTTATTTAGAGTAATTAAATTAAAAAATATATTTTAAAGTGACTAAAATAAGAGAAACGTCATTTTAAAGTGAGCATAGATGTAATTTACTCAAAATCTAAAACATGGAAAATCAAATTTCGATATTGTGATCTCAGCCGTTGGACTATCCTAAGGATCTTCTACATCATTGTAGAATCATCGAGGAATAATATACAATATCAATAAAAAAGTTTCATTAAAAAATTACAAGTACAATTACAATTATAAGTATATTTATATTTTCAATTAAAAATAATATAGTATTGAGATAATCATAATAAGAATCATCTTTATTTCTAAATTATAAAAATATACACATATTAAAATTAAAATTAAAATAAAATCCTAAAAGTTGTACATATATTTTAAGACTCATGCACCCTTATTCATTATCAATAAATGTTAAAAGGTAAATAAATGTTTAACGTAAATAAAAGAAAAATAATTTATTTATATTTTAATATTTTCTATCTTCAAAAAATATTTTAATATTTTCTAAGAGAAATCCTCTAACACGTTATTATGAACTTTTAAGATATAGTTTTGTAACTAAACTAACATTCAAATTAATTTATATAATTAAATTAGTGTTATGAATCAATTAAGCATCAAATTAATTGAGTAACTATTAAAATAATATTACTTTATAAAATAGAATATATTATTTATCCCTTAAATCTATCTATTAAATGAATTTTAAATAAAAGGACAACTTTTCTTTTTATTAATTAGTTTTTTTTGTTATCTTCAATCTTTATATTCAATAATTTTTAATTAAAAATAATAAAATTTATTTAGCTATAAAAATATTTTAATTATTATTAAATTAAATTACAAATTTCTATATTGGAATTTTTTTAATTATATGTTAAACGTAATGTATTTTTCAATTAATATATATTTTTGAAAGTTACATGTAAAATTATATGGAATAAATCTATACAATATTTACATAGGGGGACATAAAACAAAATAAATATAAATAAAGAATTCATACATTATTTACATAAAATGCAACTTGAACTTGTGGCCTTAAAGTTCTTAAAATCTTAACCTTATCATTAAACTAAAGTCTCATTGATTATTAAACTTTTTAAACTGTTATAAATAATATTTATAATTTAGTTTATCAGCTCTTTTACTTATTTTATTTCTTCTTTAATAAATTTTTTATGTAAATGCATGTTAAATATTTAAATATTTAATTTTAATATTAATTGTGAAATCTTTTTACATTTTCTACTTGAATGTTTTGTTTTCATCATAACCTTCTAAATAATGATTTACATAAAATAGTTTAACAAACTGATCTTTAAGGTTAATATATACTTGAACTGAATATAAATTTTAGTCGAAATCAAATATTTTTATGAAACAGTTATATATATTTAATTATACGGCCCTTGTAATTAAAATTTCATTATTTTATAATTAAAATTTCATTATTTTGTAATTAAAAATAAAATTATTAGAATATATTTTTTAAATACTTTCGTAAACTTTGCTTTTTCTTTTACATAATTTTTAAAATTATTTAATCTTTTCTACCTTATAAATAAAAGAATAATATATTTTTTAACACATTTAAACTCATTTTTTTTATATTCATAATTAATAGAAAATTTTTGAATACAGGTAAATATACACTAAATTGAGGGGAAAATGTCTTTTATGCTACAAATAAAATATTAATTTATTTTATAAATAACATAAGAGGGAGGTGAAGGTGAACACGTGAAGGATGGTTGGTAAAGTAAATACTTAGTGGGGGACAAAGAAAAACAAATATGTGCATTCATTATGTGTCAGTGCTGACCCTAACAATTATTATTTGCAAATATTAATATTTTAATTCATTTATAAACGACAAATTTTTTAAAAGTGCTCGTCAGCTCCTGCCTCCATTTAATTATTTGGCTTATAGGTACAAAATGTTGTCAGGAAAAAACGAAAAAAAAAAAAAACCTAAATTCGCACTTAATTTATGGGATTGTTAAAAAAAAAAAAACATAGTCTCGTTAAGAGTTTTCATCTTTTAACTATATTTACGGTTAAAATTAATTCACGAATTAATTAAATGATAAAGCGTCACAGTTTTTGGTTTAATTATTATTTTTTCATAAAAATTATAAAATTTTATATAAAATTATAAAAATATGAAAACTTATAAATATTATAAAAATTATTATAAATTATTAAAAACATATTAAAATTCAAAAAAACTTATAAATAATAAAAAATTAAAATAAATTATAAAAAAATTACTTGAACCCTTAAAATTGTAAGAAACACATGACATCATGTTAACTGTTGGATAATATGAATAATTGTTAATTGTTATGATCATTTTCATAATAATAAGAGTGAGGTCCTCTCCTTGATTAATTATTATTATTACTTTTTTAAAAATTTATTTTATCTCTAATTTTTTAAAGATGGTATAATATTTTGGATCTTGAAAAGTTAAAAATTATTTGTTAAGTATTGTATGATATAAAGTATTTTTGGTGCTATTAGACACTATCAAACCAAAATTTCATTATCTAATGGTTGCAAATATTAGCATTGTAAAAGCCCACTTTTGCCCGGGCCCATACCAACAAAATAACCCAAATAATAAACCCAAAAGTAACAGCCCATTTACAAACCCAAACTCTAACCCAAAATTTAAACCCAAACAAATTAAAACCCTAAAAGCCCAATCAGCCCACAACCTTAACTAATTTTCAGCAAACAAAAAAAAACTAGCCGCTCCTCCCTCTGTCCCCAAGATTCAGTCGCCCCATGCTACCTCTGCCCTTGGCCATCACGTGCACCACCCACACCTGACACACCTGCAACAGAGACAAAAACAACAACAAAAGGAAGCATGCGAGGGATGGGGGAAAGAATAAACAAAAGAACGAAAACAAAAAATAGGAAATGAATGTTTTATAGATCGGCTTTAAAAAGCCAAAATCGATCACAAAAAGGGGGGATTTTGATGTTTTTTTTTGGAGATTTCAAAGGGGATCGATAGTATTTTAGGGGGGATTTTTTGATATTTCGATGGAAGAATGGATTGTATTTTAGGGGGGATTTTTAGAGAGGAATCGATTGTATTTTGGGGGATATATATATTTTTTCGGAGATAATACAAAGTTCAAGAGTAAATCAAGAATCGGAACTAAGTTTTGAAAGGTGATTTTTCAGTTTTTTTTCTTTTCGAATTTTCTCTTGATTTGGATTTCGTTTGTTCTGTTTCCTTTTCAAATTTTTTTAAACGGTTTTTTTAAAAAAAACAAGAGAGGGAGAGAGGGGACTTACCGACGAACTCACGACTTCGGCTAGCCAGATCTCCGATGAGGGTGGCACAGGCCTAAGAGAAAATTTGAGAGCTTTCTCTCTGTTTTTCTTTAAGGAAAATAAGAGAGATGATGGGTAAATTTTTTTTTTAGTTTTCGAAAAGGGGTGTTCAATGTTTTAAAAATAAAAAAAATAAAAAAGTAAGCTTCATTTGTTTTTTTTCCCCTCAAAAGTAGAGCCTAGGGAAGGGAAAAAGCTGACCGTGCATTAAGGGATGGAAATGTGCACATTTCTTAAATGGGAAATTTTCGCGATTAGTCCCTGTCCTGGGTGCGTACGTTCAATCAAGTCCTTTTTTTGTTTTCTTTAAATGCTTTCAAATTACCCCGGAAATTTGCGCCTAGACCCTCCTTCATTACCCACGTGTCCATTTTGGTCCCCTTGTATCCTTTTATTCTGTTTTCACTCCAGAATTTTATTTTTTAATTCAATTAAGCCCTATTTTGTTTATTTTAGACACTTTTATCACAAATTTTTTTTTGGTATTATTATTAATCTAATATTACTATTTTTTATTATCATTTTTAAATTATTTTCCTATTATTTATTATACTATTTTTTTACACTATTATTTATTATACTTATTATATCATTTTCATTATTTCTTATTTCTTTTCATCTAATTTGATCAATTGGAGTTAAGTTTCACATTATTATATTATTTATTTATTTATATATTTGTTATATGCTTCATATATATATATATATATATATTTAAAATAAAACGAATTATTTTATGTATAAATCGTCATTATATGTATCACATTACTTGTTATATTATTTTTGTTTTACTAATAATCATTTTTTTTGTACTATTTCTTTTTATATACATATTTTATAATAATTTTAAATATAGTTTATTATACTTATTATATTTTATTTATCATGAAGACGAGACTCAATATTTGGCAATTCGCAGAATAATGCCCTATCGTGCTGGGCTGCAATCTCCCGTTTGTCCAAAATAATCGAATATCTCTCCGGAATTTCACTTGTATTTTTCTAAATAAGGCAATATTTCGCGTTTGGAAAATCGAGAAAACGTGCCCTAACGTGTTGGGTTTCGATTTCTCGTTCGACTAAATAGCCAAATATCCTCTTAAAGCTTCAAAGTATGGTTTCATTAAACTATAAGGTGATCTTGGTTTCGATGGTTTAGAGTATCGTGTCCTAACGTGCTGGATGTGATATTCCTTCGGAACAAGAGAATCTTATATTTCAATTCACGTTATCAGAGTTTCTTTTAAGGATCGTACTTTTAAAAACTCTTCAAATTTTTAATTTTCGATACTAAGACACTAATTAATCAACTAGGTACCAATTTTGGGCGTATCGAGGGTGCTAATCCTTCCTCGTGCGTAACCGACTCCCGAACTCATTTTTCTGAATTTCGTAGACCAAAATCGTTGTTTTAATAAAATTAAATCATTTATTAAAAACAACCACTTTTTGAGGTGACCCGATCACACCTCATCAAAAAAAGGATTGGTGGCGACTCCCGTTTTCATTCTTTTTTCAAAATCCAAGTCGACCCCGTTTTCCGTCCAAAAAATGGTGTCAACAGCTTGGCGACTCCACTGGGGATGATAAGATCTTTTTGTTGAAAGTGGAAAATTCGATTTAAATTTACGATCCTAATTGCATCTCTTTTGTTTTGAGTTATATTTTTTTCTGTATTTTATTTTATACCTCTGCACATTGCATTGCATGACCGCTGGTCATACCCTTTTAAGTGGGAGTGAGAAACTACGCCTTCGTGAGGTTTTCACCTCCGCATGGGATAGTGAATCGCTTCCGGGATACATCCGTACCTATGTCTTCGTGAGATTTTCATCTCCGCATGGCCATAGGGAAATGTATCCCCCTGAACCGAACTCGGTCCGCATGAGCCTATAATGGGTGAGGATCGAGGAATCTGCTGGTTCGGGTACCCTTACTTTAGAACCAAACCTCATGTAGTGAACCTTAGGAGCCCACCCTAGGTAGAACCACTTCGAACCCCTAGTATTCACCCAAATAGGTGTTCTATTTATTCTTGCTTGCTTTTGCTTGGTACTAACCTGTTTTCTTTTTGTTATGATTGCATTGCATTTTCATCATAAAAAGAGGTGTTGATTCACGTTCAGTTGTTAAATAGAGAGATTGTCATAAGGAAATGGGTTTCTTGATAAAGTGGATAATAATACGGTTGTCCGAATGTGGTCCAAGAAAACGTGATAAGAGAAGGATGATAGTTTAATGGAGGACCACACAACCATTGCTCCGTGGCCCGAGAATTTAATGTGACAAGGATTATTCGAGAGCCGCTGAACTTTCTTAAAAGAGAAGCCAACGAGCACCATGAGGTTTAGTGAGCAACGAGTCACGGCCCGGATTGAGTAAAAAGGAGATATAAGATACGTCCCTTTTGAAGAGTTCGTGAGACTTATCTTAACGCTCGAACGAAGAAAATGATCGAATGTCTCCGCATATGAGGGCAAAGCCGTATATGTATCCGCTTTATGTAAAGAGATTTGTTTTCTAGTAAAGTTGTTCTAATAGAATTGAATCAAGAATCAATGTCTCTTTTTGCATTCATACATCTGCATTACATTTCATTGCACGTATCTCTTCATTCATTAACATTACATTTCATTACATACAATAAATTTCCTAAAATCCAAAAATACGCGTTCATGCATTAACATTACATTTTATTACATACAATAAATTTCCTAAAATTCAAAAATACGCGTTCATGCATCAACATTACATTTCATTGCATACAATAAATTTCCTAAAATCCAAAAGTACGTCGAGTTTAGAACTCTAGTACAAAACCAGATGGATTGGAATTCTTTGAATATATCGATGGTTCGAAAGGTGAAGATGTGTATGCCTTTGAAAAAGAACTAAAAAATAAAAAAACCTATCTTGAATTTGTTTCTACATCCCTAGAGGCGTTTTAAACAACTGGACCGTGGAGGAGATTCTTGTAATTTTTAGAACCATTTCAGAGTAATATTTGGAACGCTCTTATTGTTCTAAGCCTGGGAGCAATAGAAAATCCTTTTGTGAAAAGGCACATGTCCACTATTCTTTATTTCAACGAAATGCATCTTTGTGTCTTGTTTTGGCAAATATTCTTTTGTTCCTTCCAATTCATTCATACTCATACCACCAGGTAATTACCCTTTGATTCGTTAGCTCTTTGAGACTTCCTTCGTCCCTAGAATAGGTCTCCAGATATCAATGATATGAGCGACACTGCTATTGACTCAGAACTTTCTTTCAAGCAAGATATGTGTCTAGAGGATCCTCAAGACTTCGAGGATGATCAAGACTGTAGTTTATCTCCTGATTTGTTAAGGATGGTAAGGCAAGTTGAAAAATAGATCCAACCTTAAAAAAAATTCAGTGGGGAATTGTGAGCTTAGGAGAAGAGAAAAAGGTGAAGATTAGAGCCTGTATCACTGCAGAGACAAAGCGAGACGTCATTGAGTTACTCTAAGAATTCAAAGATGTTTTTGGACAAGTGGATGCTCTTGAGGTTAAGAAGATCTTGGACGAGGAACACGTGCTAATGGTTTTGCAATGGCCAAGCAAATCATGAGATTTGGGTACTGCTGGCCCACCATGGAAGGGGATTGCACCAGTTATACCAAGAAACGCCACAAGTGCCAAATTTACGGAGACAAGATTTATGTGATTCCTTTATCTCTTCATGTTATGAATTTTCCATGGACTTTCTCTATGAGGGGCATGGATGTTATTTGGGCCGACCTCGCCAAAAGCTTCTGGCGGTCATCGATCTATCTTTATGTTCGTCGATTACTTCATCAACTGGGTAGAGGTTGTTTCATATGCCAATATCATAAAGTCGACACTCGGCAAATTTCTTGAAGAATCATATGTCAATATGGAATGCCAAAAAGGATCATATTAGACAATGCATTGAATTTGAACAACGGCACGACATCAGAAGTTTGCAGTTTGTTCAAGATTAACACCATGTTGCCCTCAAAATGAACAGTTTAGTGGAGGCAAAAAAAAAAGAACAAATAAAAACCAAATAAAAAACAAAAGCAAAAACAAAAAAAAACTCTACCAGGACAACTCATTTCTCATTGGCATATGGAATAGGGATAGTTTTACCCATCGAAGTTGATATTCCTTCCCTTCGAGCCTTGTCAAAGCTGAAGTTGGATGAAGTAGAATGGATCCAGGTCCGATACAATTGAAGAGAAAAGGTTAACAGCTATCCGTCATGGTCAAATGTACCAAAAGCAAATGATGCGAGCTCACCAAAAAAGGTTCACCCTAGAGAATTCCATGAGGGGATCTAATATCGAGGAAGATCCTTCCCATGCAGAAGGACTTCATAGGAAAGTCTATGTCAAACTGGAAAGGACCTTATGTGGAAGGCCTTATCTGAAAAAGCGTCGATATTAACCAAGATGGATGGCAAAAACCTGCCTAATCTTAAGAATTCTGATTCAAGCAATAAATACTTCACTCGAAAAAAGAAACAAAAAAGGAACAAAAAGAAAAAAGGAGAGGCCAAGGTGAAAACCCGCAAATGGTGCCTTGAGACCAAAGGGTTTTGAATTGAAAACCCAGAAATGGGCAGTTCAAATTTTGATCAAAGGTGGGGCATGCGGTAGTCTTGCCCTTTCTGAATTAATAAGAAGGAGGGATGCTACATCTTGGGTTATCAGCAAAGCCTTCTAGGACTTCTAAACACATATCAAGTTCGAAAGGGTCCTTAAGAAGTTTGGGACAGAGAAGCTCATGCTACAATATCTGGGGCACCTATTTCCATTTTATTCATTTTTTGTATTTTTGACAAAATACATCATCTTGATTAATTTATTCTCGTTTTGTATTCTAGCAACATTTGCTATCTTGATTAATTTGTTCATTTAGAGCTTTGCTCTCAGCAAATTTTTATCTTATCCGTTGTGATAATATTTTTTTCATCTTATTCATCTCGTATCTCAGCAAAATTTGCTATCTTGATTTGTTTGTTTAGAGCTTTTCTCTCAACAAAATTTCATTTTGTCCATTTTGATAATCTTTTTCAAGCATTTTTCATTGAAATAACGATTAATGGACTGACAATACACATGCAGAAGGAGTTCTGCATATTACTCTGAAAGTTTCTAAATAATACGAGGACCTGAAACAGGACTATTGTTTAGAACTAACCAAACCTAAGGGTTGGAAACATTTGAGAAAAGAATAGTCTAAATTGCAACTATTTCCTTGGGTTTTTCTGTCAAAGATACCAGCTGAACGAGAAGGGGCGGTGATAGAACCTTTAATAAATTTTGAGTAATGACAACCTAAGCATTTAAAAGGGGATCATTCTCATGACATTCTGCAAATATCATTCATACACATCTAGTTAGGAGCATTTGATCCACTCTGATCATGTCATCCTAAACACTAGGCGTAAATAGGTCCATAAAATTGATTTTATAGGTCAAAGGAACAGATCCTATGCCCTTGAAGTTGCAATGGGATGGATTGAAGTCACGAAAGCAGATCTTCTCTTCATGTATTGGCATGAAGTAGATCAAGGATAGCAGATCCTATCTTCCTATATTGGTAGGAAGTGGATCGAAGATGCAGATCTTGTTTTCCCATATTGGTGGCGAAGTAGATCGAAGAAAGCAGATCTTGTCTTCATGTATTGGCGTGAAGTAGATCGAAGGTAGCAGATCCTATCTTCCTATATTGGTAGGAAGTGGATCAAAGATGCAGATCTTGTCTTCCCATATTGGTGGCGAAGTAGATCGAAGAAAGCAGATCTTGTCTTCATATATTGGCGTGAAGTAGATCGAAGGTAGCAGATCCTATCTTCCTATATTGGTAGGAAGTGGATCGAAGATTGCAGATCTTGCCTTCCTGTATTTGGCAGCGAAGCAGATCAAAAGATGGCAGATTTTACCTCCCTGATCACAGTGGAGTACATTGAAGCCGATAACTCTATCTCCCTGTATTTGGCAGTGGAATAGATTGAAGATTGCAGATCTTGCCTTCCTGTATTTGGCAGCGAAGCAGATCAAAAGATGGCAGATTTTACCTCCATGTGACTACAGTGGAGTACATTGAAGCCGATAACTCTATCTCCCTGTATTTGGCAGTGGAATAGATTGAAGATTGCAGATCTTGCCTTTCTGTATTTGGCAGCGAAGCAGATCAAAAGATGGCAGATTTTACCTCCCTGACCACAGTGGAGTACATTGAAGCCGATAACTCTATCTCCCTATATTTGGCAGTGGAATAGATTGAAGATTGCAGATCTTGCCTTCCTGTATTTGGCAGCGAAGCAGATCAAAGATGGCAGATTTTACCTCCCTGACTACAGTGGAGTACATTGAAGCCGATAATTCTATCTCCCTGTATTTGGCAGTGGAATAGATTGAAGATTGCAGATCTTGCCTTCCTGTATTTGGTAGCGAAGCAGATCAAAGATGGCAGATTTTACCTCCCTGACTACAGTGGAGTACATTGAAGCCGATAATTCTATCTCCCTGTATTTGGCAGTGGAATAGATTGAAGATTGCAGATCTTGCCTTCCTGTATTTGGCAGTGAAACAGATCAAAGATGGCAGATTTTACCTCCCTGACTACAGTGGAGTACATTGAAGCCGATAATTCTATCTCCCTGTATTTGGCAGTGGAATAGATTAAAGATTGCAGATCTTGCCTTCCTGTATTTGGCAGCGAAGTAGATCAAAGATAGCAGATTTTACCTCCTTGACTACAGTGGAGTACATTGAAGCCGATAACTCTATCTCCCTGTATTTGGCAGTGGAATAGATTGAAGATCAAAGATGGCAGATTTTACCTCCCTGACTACAGTGGAGTACATTGAAGCCGATAACTCTATCTCCCTGCATTTGGTAGTGGAATAGATTGAAGATCAAAGATGGCAGATTTTACCTCCCTGACTACAGTGGAGTACATTGAAGCCGATAACTCTATCTCCCTGCATTTGGCAGTGGAATAGATTGAAGATCAAAGATGGCAGATTTTACCTCCCTGACTACAGTGGAGTACATTGAAGCCGATAATTCTATCTCCCTGTATTTGGCAGTGGAATAGATTGAAGATTGCAGATCTTGCCTTCCTGTATTTGGCAGCGAAGCAGATCAAAGATGGCAGATTTTACCTCCCTAACTACAGTGGAGTACCTTGAAGCCGATAATTCTATCTCCCTGTATTTGGCAGTGGAATAGATTGAAGATTGCAGATCTTGCCTTCTTGTATTTGGCAGCGAAGCAGATCAAAGATGGCAGATTTTACCTCCCTGACTACAGTGGAGTACATTGAAGCCGATAATTCTATCTCCCTGTATTTGGCAGTGGAATAGATTGAAGATTGCAGATCTTGCCTTCCTGTATTTGGCAGCGAAGCAGATCAAAGATGGCAGATTTTACCTCCCTGACTACAGTGGAGTACATTGAAGCCGATAACTCTATCTCCCTGCATTTGGCAGTGGAATAGATTGAAGATCAAAGATGGCAGATTTTACCTCCCTGACTACAGTGGAGCACATTGAAGCCGATAACTCTATCTCCCTGCATTTGGTAGTGGAATAGATTGAAGATCAAAGATGGCAGATTTTACCTCCCTGACTACAGTGGAGTACATTGAAGCCGATAACTCTATCTCCCTGCATTTGGCAGTGGAATAGATTGAAGATCAAAGATGGCAGATTTTACCTCCCTGGCTACAGTGGAGTACATTGAAGCCGATAACTCTATCTCCCTGTATTTGGCAGTGGAATAGATTGAAGATCGAAGATGGCAGATTTTACCTCCATGTGACTACAGTGGAGTACATTGAAGCCGATAACTCTATCTCCCTGTATTTGGCAGTGGAATAGATTGAAGATTGCAGATCTTGCCTTCCTGTATTTGGCAGCGAAGCAGATCAAAGATGGCAGATTTTACCTCCATGTGACTATAGTGGAGTACATTGAAGCCGATAACTCTATCTCCCTGTATTTGGCAGTGGAATAGATTGAAGATCGAAGATGGCAGATTTTACCTCCATGTGACTACAGTGGAGTACATTGAAGCCGATAACTCTATCTCCCTGTATTTGGCAGTGGAATAGATTGAAGATTGCAGATCTTGCCTTCCTGTATTTGGCAGCGAAGCAGATCAAAGATGGCAGATTTTACCTCCCTGACTACAGTGGAGTACATTAAAGCCGATAACTCTATCTCCCTGTATTTGGCAGTGGAATAGATTGAAGATCGAAGATGGCAGAGTTTACCTCTCTGACTACAGTGGAGTATATTGAAGCCGATAACTCTATCTCCCTGTATTTGGCAGTGGAATAGATTGAAGATTACAGATCTTATCTCCCTAAGCAATAGTGGAGCAGGTCGAAGACGGGGGATTTTACCTCCCTGATTACAGTGGAGTACATTGAAGCTGGTAGTTCTATCTCCCTGGGCAACAGTGGAATAGATCGAAGATTACAGATCTTATCTCTCTAAGCAATAGTGGAGCAGGTCGAAGACGGCGGATTTTACCTCCCTGATTACAGTGGAGTACATTGAAGCTGGTAGTTCTATCTCCCTGGACAACAGTGGAATAGATCGAAGAAAACAACATTCAGTCTTATCTCCCTAAGCAGTAGTGGAGCAGACGAAGAAAACAACAAATATCATTCCCATGGAGTTGCAGCAGAATAGATTTAAGTCATGTTTCTCTGGAGCGCAGTGAAGTGGATTGAAGCAACGAGACACAGCAGAACAGAATAAGGCTACTTGAAGAAGATAAGCACCAAAAAGTCAAGACTCGGCAAGACCGGGCAAAACTGGCCCTTTTGATGTCTTTGCTCTATTCTCGTTACATGAAAATGAGCAAAGAGGGGCAGCTGTAAAAGCCCATTTTTGCCCGGGCCCATACCAACAAAATAACCCAAATAATAAACCCAAAAGTAACAGCCCATTTACAAACCCAAACTCTGACCCAAAATTTAAACCCAAACAAATTAAAACCCTAAAAGCCCAATCAGCCCACAACCTTAACTAATTTTCAGCAAACAAAAAAAAACTAGCCGCTCCTCCCTCTGTCCCCAAGATTCAGTCGCCCCATGCTACCTCTGCCCTTGGCCATCACGTGCACCACCCACACCTGACACACCTGCAACAGAGACAAAAACAACAACAAAAGGAAGCATGCGAGGGATGGGGGAAAGAATAAACAAAAGAACGAAAACAAAAAATAGGAAATGAATGTTTTATAGATCGGCTTTAAAAAGCCAAAATCGATCACAAAAAGGGGGGATTTTGATGTTTTTTTTGGAGATTTCGAAGGGGATCGATAGTATTTTAGGGGGGATTTTTGATATTTCGATGGAAGAAGGGATTGTATTTTAGGGGGATTTTTAGAGAGGAATCGATTGTATTTTGGGGGATATATATATTTTTTCGGAGATAATACAAAGTTCAAGAGTAAATCAAGAATCGGAACTAAGTTTTGAAAGGTGATTTTTCATTTTTTTTTCTTTTCGAATTTTCTCTTGATTTGGATTTCGTTTGTTCTGTTTCCTTTTCAAATTTTTTTAAACGGTTTTTTTTAAAAAACAAGAGAGGGAGAGAGGGGACTTACCGACGAACTCACAACCTCGGCTAGCCGGATCTCCGATGAGGGTGGCACAGGCCTAAGAGAAAATTTGAGAGCTTTCTCTCTGTTTTTCTTTAAGGAAAATAAGAGAGATGATGGGTAAATTTTTTTTTTCTTTAGTTTTCAAAAAGGGGTGTTCAATGTTTTAAAAATAAAAAAAAATAAAAAAGTAAGCTTCATTTGTTTTTTTCCCCTCAAAAGTAGAGCCTAGGGAAGGGGATGGAAATGTGCACATTTCTTAAATGGGAAATTTTCGCGATTAGTCCCTGTCCTGGGTGCCTACGTTCAATCAAGTCCTTTTTTTGTTTTCTTTAAATGCTTTCAAATTACCCCGGAAATTTGCGCCTAGACCCCTCCTTCATTACCCACGTGTCCATTTTGGTCCCCTTGTATCCTTTTATTCTGTTTTCACTCCAGAATTTTATTTTTTAATTCAATTAAGCCCTATTTTGTTTATTTTAGACACTTTTATCACAAATTTTTTTTGGTATTATTATTAATCTAATATTACTATTTTTTTACACTATTATTTATTCTTATAAATTATTAAAAAATTAAAAAATATTTAAAAAAATCTAATTCAACCACTCAATACCCTTGTCAATTCTGATAAATATTCCCACTATCAAGTGGTTGGTTTAACGTCACATGTTCTTATTTAAAAAAGAAGAAGAAGAAGAAAAAGCTCAAAAAGGGTAAAATTGCATTCATTAAGTAATGTCATCCAACACCAATCGGTAAATGACTAGATACTGCAAACCAAAATCTAGAATAGCGTTTTCATCCATCAACCAATTTGCCAAAGAATGAGCAACACCATTGGCTAACCTATAAGTAAATGTAAAACTAATACAATCAAATGACTCACTAAGAGCTAAGTCCTCATTAATGCAACAACTATAAAAGGACAAGTCTAGAGTCTGACTATTAAACTTATTAAAAATAAAATCACAATTTAGCTTTAAGACAACTTTAGAATAACCTTTTACAAGGGCTTTTTGAATAGCGCAGGACAACACAAAGGCCTAGATGGAAAGAGCGTCCAAGCCGCCCACAATCGTTCTAGTGAAACTGGCAAACACTATACCCTCATGGTCACAAAGATAACACCACTAGTAGCATTCTCCACCTCTTCATTCCAAGCTGCATTAACATTAATATAGTTATATAGCATCTTCACTCAGCAAAGTCCATCTAGTTACAATCGATTGCTTGGGTAATATAGGTGCAAACATTAAAATATGCACCCTACAATCTTGGTAAGTGGACTTAGCTCGTAACACCACATTTTTGGGGACACAACACATCTTTGAATCACAATCGAATTCCTGTTAGACAAAACATGTTAGCGAACAAAATAAATTAAATATAAATAAACACATATAAAGTAAAGATAGAATAATTTATATTTAATTTATAAAATACGAAAAACAATCAACATTAAAATCAAATAAAAGTTTAAATCAGAAGAAAGAATAAGGATTTTACGAAACGTTGAGGCCTATGAAACACAGCTTCCTTAAAACAGATTCGGCCACTCCTACGGTACTTGGAGAAACGTTGGTCGAATGTCTCCCAGGATACAACAACAACAGTGGTCAAAGTAATAGCACCTCTACAAAGATCAACGAACGAACTTTTCCTTTTTCTATCACCGAAACGTTTGAAAAAATGGAGAGGAAAAGGAAGAGTTTTGAAATGAACAAAATTTTGGTATAAGAAATTATTTGAATGTAGGTTTAATCCTCCAGAATACATAGCCTTTTGTAGACATTTAGGATAGTGAAAAATTTTGGAAATAAACATAAAATCTGCCATTAAAGAGCCAAAAATCAATTTGATTTTAAAATTAAATCAAATTAGATACTGTTCATATATAAGCAAATTATGTCTACTGAGGAAAAATAAATTTGTGTTGTGCTTAAAATATCTGCAAGCCCATTTGGGCCATACCAGTCCGAACATTTTGCGTCGCACACATCGTACGAGTGCGCCCCAACCTTGTCGAGTTTGGACCTACACCCCCCCGATGCGCAAGACAGGGTTATAAGCTTAGTCATTCAGTTATCCTTCAAGAGAGTTCACATATATAAACATATCTCACACTTGGTATTTAACTAATGTGGGATCTAAGATTTTACTTTTCCTCAACAATATTTCCAAGTTGCTTACTTTGAGCATCAATTTCTCATTCATCACTCAACCATTTCGAGCATATGATATATCGTTGTTAAGGTCTCATGGAGTAGAATATGAAACCATAATTTTCTGATTCAACTCTCCATCTTTACCTATTGAGAATATGCCTCAAAGTTCTCATAAAAGTAATTTTTCCAACAATCCCCCACATGAATGAAAATTGATAGTTTTATAAAAAAAATTTTGACTCGATGTGGTGATAGAATCTACAATCGATAGTTGCATAGGATAGGTAGGTATCCACCCTTGAACCTTCCCTTGTGAAAGTATATTTACTTTACTAGCTAACCAGTAGATGTGATGTCCTTGAACTATTCTGCCTCTAACAGCCTGTTTTTGGGTCAAATCAGAAAGTGGTTTTGGGACCACAAATTCGAAGTAAAAATATTTATTTTATTATTTCTTTAAGGTCTAAGCATGATAGAATAATTGTATGAAAATTTCGTTAAGAAATTTTATCGTTGAGTGCCCAATTTGACTAGAAGGACTAAATTACAATATGTGCAAAACTCGAATTCTATAAGTTAAAGGTGTCTAATTATTATGAAATTTTAGTTAGAGGTCCTTAAATAGAAATTAGACTATTATACCTTAGGATGGACAAAAATGGACATGGTTAGATGAAATTTCAAAGTTATGCATTAAGGGTATTTTAGTAATTTGGCTAAAAAGGACAAAATTAACTAAATAAAAGATGTCCGTCTTCTAAATTTCATCCCCCCATAGCCAAAATTCACAAGGAAGACATAGCTAGGGTTTGGCCAATCTTTCAAGCTCGATTGTAAGTCCACTCTTGTCCCGTTTTCAATGATTTTTATATTTTTGAGATCATTGTAACTTGATTTAGCTATTTCAAGGAGTAATTTGAAAGAAAGTTAAAGTCTAAAATTTTACCCATGTTGAATATGTTTTTATTTTGATGTTTGATGGTAGAAAATACATGTTCATTGTTAGTTAAATGTTTGTAAAGTGATTTTTGATAAAAACGTTAAATATGGACTTATTTGTAAAAGTCTATAAAATGTGTAGAAAAGTGTGAATAAATGAAAAATGTGGGTGTTATAAGTACAAATAATATTCAGCTAGGCTTCGGTTGTGCTGAAATTGAAAAAATTTCATTTTTCGAGCCTAGAGACTAAATTGTAAAATGTTGAAAAGTTAGGGGAAAATGTAAAATTTCCATAATGTGTTTTTGGGCTGAATTGAATAATGTGATGATTAATTAAGTTAAATGTGGTATTATAGATCAAGAAAAATAAAGTTCGGGTCTATATCGGGGGAAAAACAAAGTAATTGATGAATAGATCCCTTTGGCTGTTTTTGGACCGAGGTAAGTTCGTATGTTAATAAGCTTTGTTAAAATAGTATTTAAATGCTTTAATTTATGCATGAATAGTGTAATCAACTTTACGAACACATTTGGTGACATTTTGGCAAGCAAGAAATCTCAATCGAACCTTAGGAATAGATTAGGATACAAATGACATGTCATTAGAGTTTTATGCTATATGATTCGGGTGCTAGTCCTGTATGTTCTACCAATGGTTGAGTATACCGGCATATGTTACAGTTACTTGACAACTTGTGTGAGCAGCACCGGATAGCTACATCTTGACTGGCAGCTTGTGTGAGTAGGCCCATTATGGTTCGAGAGCAAGCATATATGTGTTACGAGATAGATGTAGCAATGGATACATATGTGACACCTTGTGTGTAATATTTCCCGAGTATCGACATTATTATTCCGAGTGGTTCATTGGGTAAGTCAAAGATGAGAATAAGTAGGAAACCATTACGAGTTGGTACAGGTATGTGCTTAAAACTTATGATTATTAAATTCGCGAAATGATGAATTTAAGGAAAGTTTGTGCTGGAACGAATTATGGTTATGAGGTTATGGTAAATTACATTGCCTTGTATTATATTACTTGAATGTTAAATGTATGGTAAGATTTGCTTATTTCTTTCACACGAGCTTACTAAGCTATATAGCTTACTCTGTTTTACTTTCTATATTTTACAGTGTCACCAAGCTAGCTCGGATTGGAGATTGTTAGAGATCGCATCACACTATCAAACTATCATTTTGGGTATCGATGATCTTAACATTTTGAGTATATGGCATGTATAGGGACTTGGTCATTTTGTTATATGTGTCATCATAATTTTAGCCAAATGTATTGGCTTGTAATTGTCAAAGGCTTGATTTGGTATTTGGCCATGTAAATTGACTCATTTTGATTAAATTGGTTGTAAGTTTATATTCGTACATGTGCAAATATCTCCTTTATGATGTTTTCTATAAATGATTGATGAATGATTGAATGTGACTTAATGGTTTTGTTGTTGAATGGCTGAGATTGGCTCATTTGTATGCTAGGAAATCTAAGAAGAATTATGCATGATAAAAGTATTTGTGTTGGTACTTATGTATGTGAATTTGGTATGATTTGGCTTGGTAGAATATGATGTTGTAAGTATGTTATGTGTGATAATGAAATGATATGTTCTAACCTTGATTATGGATGTTTTGGTTGCCTAAGTATACCATGATTTATGCCATTGAACTTGTGTTTTTAGGTGTAAATGAAGGTGAGAAATGACTTGGTAAATAGCCTTTATTTTGTCCACACGGGTAGACACACGGTATCCCATGGGCATATGTTTCAGCCGTGTGTCCCCTGCACCTTAATTTTGAGAAACAAAATGCTCAGAATTAAGCACACGGGAAGAGACACGTGCGTGTGTCTCAACCGTGTGAGGGACAAGGCCTCAAGCACGAGCGTGTGTCCCGACCTTGTGAAGTCTGCATTTATTTGATGAAAATTAAATTAACCACACAGCCTAGCACATGGGCGTGTGACTTGGCTGTGTGACTTAAATTTGTTCATACTTTACAAAATTGAGAGTTCCATGGGTTAGGTACACGGGCATGTGTGACCACACGGCCAGCCCATACGGGCGTGTCCCAAACCACATAGGCGTGTGACCCCTGTTCATAGCAAAAATTTTTCTAAGTTTTGTAACAATTCCCTGATTTATCAGTTTAGTCTAGAACCACTTTCAAAGCATGTTTTGGGCCTTGTAGGCTCGAATTAGGGACTTTATGATTGAATACAAATGATTTTTAATTTGGTTGAAATTTGTGACTCGGAATTGTATGTTTGCTTGCGATGTAAGTCCGGTAATGCCTCGTATCCTGTTTCAACGTTGAATACAGAGTGTTACATTTAGTGGTATCAAAGCTACGGTTTAGTCAATTCTCGGACTAACATAGTGTGTGTGAGAGTCTAGCTATACATGCCATTTATAATTGATGATAGTGTGACGACTCCTGACAATTTAAAACATATTTGCATATAGTAAATAGATCCCGACCAAGACATAGCTGATGATGTTGAAAGTAATGCACCAGCTCCCACCCAAGGGACAGAGCCATCTGAAAGTAGACTAGTAACGGTTAGTCAAGGAGAAGAGGCTAGAGAAGCCTTCTTCCAAAGGATGAATGAATGGTTTGCCGAGTTTATTCAAACAAATCCGACTGCCTAACATCCTCCACCCCCACCTAACCCTCAACCGGTTCTCGTAGCTCCCCAAGGTGTAAAATTGTTAAGACTGAACAAGCCTCCATTTGATAAGATTCGAAAACAAGAGGTTGAAGAATTTAAAGCTAATGTTGATGATGATCCTGATAGAGCATAGTTTTGGCTTGAAAACTCTATCAAGGTATTTGATGAGCTTTCTTGCACACCGGATAAGTGCTTGAAATGTGCTATATCACTTCTAAGGGATTCGGCATATTGGTGTGGAATACTCTTGTATCCGTGGTACTGAGAGAAAGAGTTACTTGAAAATTCTTTCAAGATGAGTTCAGAAAGAAATATATCAGTCAATGGTTCATTGATCAGAAACCCAAATAGTTTTTAGAGCTGAAACAGAGCCGTATGTCTGTGACTGATTACGAGCGAGAGTTTGTTAGGCTTATTAAGTATACTCGGGAATGTATTTCCATTGAGGCCATCATGTGCAAAAGATTCAAAGATGGGTTGAATGAGGATATCATACTGTTAGTTGGGATTTTAGAGTTGAAAGAATTTGTTGTGCTAGTCGATCGAGCTCAAAGTCGAAGAGTTGAGCAAAGAAAAGAGAAAAGTTGAGTTTGAGGCTAGAGATTTAAGAAAAAGACCGTTGATAAGTCATTTTAGTCTTCATCAAAGAAATCGAGGGATTTGTATACTCATTTGAATGTTTCAACTGGGTATCCCAACAAAGATCGCGGGAAGAAATATTCGGGTTCTAAGGCCCAAACTATGTCAATAGCGAACATTGGTCATGCTAGGTTCAATTAACCTGAATGTCAACATTGTGGTAGACGACATTCCGGTGAATGCAGAATGAATAACTGGGCTTGCTTTAAATGTGGCTGGCCAGATCACTTCATTCGAAATTGCCCTGAAATGGCTGAGAAAGATAATTTTCAGAATTCAAGGTCGGGCAACACTGCCACTAGAGGGAGGCCACCGAGAAATACTGGAAATGGAAACAGTAGTAGAGGTGCAACGAAAGATTTAACTGTGAGATCAGAGGTCAGAGCACCTGTTAGAACCTACACTATTCGTGCTCGCGAAGATACGTCATCCTCTGATGTTATCACTAGTCATTTTCTCTCTATGATACTAATGTAGTTGCACTGATTGATCCTGGATCGACTCATTCTTATATTTTCATGAAGAATTTGCCTGTTGAGTCTATTGAATATTTGATTAAAGTGTCGAACCCCTTAGCCAAATATGTTCTAGTTGATAAATTTGAAAGAATTGTCCTTTAGTGATTTGGGGTCACTATTTTTCGGCTAACTTAATGCTTTTATTGTTTGATGAGTTCGATGTAATTCTTGGAATGGATTGGTTGACTCTATATGATGTCGTAGTGAATTGTAGACAAAATATTATTTAATTGAAATGTCAAGATAATGAAATTCTTTAGATTGAACTGGATAAGTCAGGTGAGTTGCCTATTGTGATTTCGTCATTGTCAGCTTAGAGGTGTAACACCCCTTACCCATGTCTTATGCCGGGACAAGGTACGAGGCATTACCGAACTTAAACATACACATACATGCAAAAACTGGGCCATAAAATTTCTTTTAATTCAAAACTTTTCAAACACATCCATGTCGTCCATTATTTGGGTTTATGAAGCCCAAAATATATATCAGGATTGATTCGGGACTAAACCGAGAACTTTGAGAAGTTTCAGAAAAACTTAGAAAATTTTCCCATGACACAAAGTCACACGCCCGTGTGCCTTCGACGCGTTCGTGTCCTCTGGCCATGTAAATCTTTGACTATGACGTTAGCGACTAAATTAAACCACACGGCCAAGCTACATGCCCGTGTGCTAAGGTCGTGTCCCACATACAGTTGAGACACACGGTCGTGTCTCAGCCCGTGTAGCCAACACTTAGGCTATTTTCCAAGCCTTTATGTTACCCTTAATCCTTCACATCTTTATACCCACTAATGACACATATCATGACATCATTTTAATGATTTGGAATCCCATATTAAGACACATTCATAACATTAACATGTTATCGTTCACACATTTCACATACTCATATAATATCAAGTCAAGACACAACAATACCTATTCATTAGCCTTGTCATTTAATTACCACTTTTAACAAATTTTCATAATCGTTATTGTATTTCCATATTACACATTTAATTCATGGCCATGACCATTTCGATTGGTCATAAAGCATTCATCATGCACATAATTCATAACACCAACCATATATGACCAACAAGCATAATCACATCATCACATCACAAGCATTAGAACATAGCATATATAGATAAGTTCACAAACCATAATCAATATGAGTCACACTTTATGGTCATATACAAATAACTCAATATAGGCCAATACATTTGGCTAACCACAATAACTCATATCATAAAACTAAGCCCCTATACATGCCACTCACTTGAAAACACTAACATATGTATCAATGATCCAAAGGTGATAGCTTGATAGTGTGATGCTGCCTCCGACGATCTCCAACCCCGAGCTAACCTGGCAACACTAAAGAAATGGAAATGAGAGGTTAAGCTTTATAGCTTAGTAAGACCATATGAAAATAATAAGCAATTTATCAACTTGCTTTTCAAGGTAATACAACCCTATTTGCAATTTTACTTATGTTCCAGCCAAGCTGTTTTCTCGAGTCATAGTTACTAAATTATTTATATCTGGAGCTATGGAACTCTAAATTCAAATCCACTAATTTTACATAAAACTAAACTCACATATATTCTTACCACAACATTTTCAAAATTTTTGGTCTAGCCAATAAGTACAGTTTATTCCTTAAAGTTACCCCTTTTTTGCTGCCTAATAGTTCCGACCTCTCTTCACTAAAAAATAATTATCTCATAATACGATACTTAAATAACAGTCCCATATATTTCTCTTGAAAATAAACTCATTAAGAATTCTAAGAATATAAATTATATCACATAACTATTTTTGTAAAATTTTCAATGATTTTATCAAATCAGAATAGGGAATTTCAAAATCATTTTGATTCTGTCTCACAACAATTTAAATATTTCATAATATAAAACTCCTTTGCTTACACCGTTTCTGCTATGTAAAACTAGACTCATTAAGCTTTAATTTCATATTTTATTCATCCTCTAACTTAATTTCCACAAATTTTGGTGGATTTTCAAATTCGAACTGCTGCTGCTGTCCAAAACTGTTTTAGTGTAAATTAATGATACTAACTTTATCACACCTTATTAATTCATTTTCACCACCTTGGTAAAAATACACGTTTATACATCATAAGTATAGACCTATAATCACAAGGTCATCACAAAATAATTCTCATAGGCATGACTTACCTATTTACATCCTCACCAAATGTGTATCATAAACCGAAATCATTTTTCATGAGTTTGGCATACATACTTGTGTTACTCAACATGCTCATATTCATTCATTATTAATCATAGAACATGAATTGAATTCACATCTAATCAATTTCATGTAAGTACCTGTATCACTCACAACATAGCCATAAGCTCTGTCATTTCGACTTAAATCATAAATTTCCCGTTGAACCATTTGGAATACCACAGGATAATCACTAAGCCTTAAACATAGAGTACAATGCTGATGCCATGTTCCAAACATGGTCTTACACTGGCTCACATATCTAAGTCGATGCCATGTCCCAGACAGGTCTTACACTAGCTTGCATACCTCGAGGTCGATGCATGTCCCAGACATGTCTTACACTAGCTCTCATAATGTGGCCGATGCATGTCCTAGACATGTCTTACACTAGCACACATATCACCCAAATGTTATCGCATGATTATCCAATCTATTCCTAAGGTTCAACCAGGAGTTTATCATGATAAGCCTCATCATACCAATACTTATAGTCACAATCAAACAATTTATACTATATTAATTTAATCACATATAATAATCGTGTAGTTGCATTATTTACACCCAACTTACTCGTTTCAATGGAATATCATATTCCATCAAATTTCCAATGCATTCAATCATCACATACATGTTATTAACATTTGACATCACTTTCTTATGTACAATATCTTCAACATAAAATTCAATACAATCATAGCAAGATAGATTTCAAGTATATTAACAATAACATGGATATCATACTTATTTAATCACAGGGACTTACCTCGAATACAATTTCGGCTAATTACTTCATTTTAGTCCATAACCTCGTACTTTCTGATTTAAGCCCAAATCTCGATTTTCTTGATCTAGCATGATGAAATTCACTCATTTAATCATTACATTAATTAAAACATTCTATAATTCATAATTTGACAAAATGACTGTTTTGCCCTTAGACTTTACAAAATTATGATTTTACCCTTAAGCTCATAAATCGATTTTTATCGAATTTCCTCCTTTACCAAGCCTAGCCAAATTATTTTTATAACTATAGCAACTCACAATTTCAATTATTTCACACATTTACAACTTTACAAAATGGCCCTTTTAGGTGTTTTCATGCAAACTCTCACAAACGTTGTTTATTACACAATCAAGACTCATTTTATTCCATAAAAATTCAGCAAACAACATAAATACTCTCATGGAAAAACCCTATACTTTCAACCATTTTGCAAAATGGTCCCCTCATTAGTTACCTCATGCTACAAGGGTCCCAAAAGTACAAAAATTACCAAGAATGTCTATAAAAATTACTTATTTGCAAGAGGATAACCTAACTGAAATTTTAAAGCTTTAAAAACCCCTCTCTTTTCTGGTATTTTTGGTGGAGAAAGAGATGATAAGAAGATGATATCATTCCCTTTTTATGTTATTTTATTTTTAGTCAAATAAGCCACCAAACTTTGAAAATTGTCTTATCTCTGTCTCTATGGCCGACCAGCCTATATATAAGGGTCTATTTGCACTTTAAAGACCTCCAATTATGGTTCTCTAGCTATTTAACACATTTGGCTAGCAAAACAAAACTTTTGCCCCTTATGTGATTTAGTCTTTTTTTCGTAATTAAGCTCACAATCACCAAAATTAATTCACCAAAATTTTAATGCACTTATATAATTATGCTATGACACATAAAATAATATTGAAAATAATTTTTCCAACCTCAGAATATTGGTTTCGAAACCATTATTCTGACTAGGCCCAAAATCGGGCTGTTACAAGAGGTATGTAAAAAAAGGGTGTGAAGCTTATCTTGCGTATGTACTGAATATGAAATGTCTAAATTGAAGATAGAATCTGTGTCGATAGTTTGTGAATACCCAGATGTGTTTCCAGAAGAGATGCTTGGGTTGCCACCGATCAGAGAAATCAAGTTTGCTATTGATTTAGTACTAGGAACTTCACCGATATCGATAGCTCTGTATAGAATGGCTCCGATCGAATTGAAATAATTGAAATCTCAGTTGCAAGAGTTGACAGATAAGGGTTTTTTGAGACTAAGTTTTTTTCTTGGGGTGCACCTGTGTTATTCACCAAGAAGAAAGACGGATCCATGAGACTTTGTATTGATTATCATCAGCTTAACAAGGTTACGATAAAGAACAAGTATCCTTTACTAAGAATTGATGATTTGTTCGATCAGTTGAAAGGGGTAGCTACGTCTTGACTGACAGCTTGTGTGAGCAGCACCGGGTAGCTACGTCTTGACTGACAACTTGTGTGAGCAGGCCTATTGATGGCTCGAGAGCGAGCAGATATGTGTTATGAGATAGAGGTAGCAATGGCTACATATGTGACACATTATGTATAAGATTTACCGAGTATCCGACATTATTATTCTGAGTGGTTCGTTGGGTATGTCAAAGATGAGAATAAGTAGGAAACCATTACGAGTTAGTATAGGTATATGCTTAAAACTTATAATTATTAAATTCACGAAATGACGAATTCAAGGTAAGTTTGTGATGGAACGAATTATGGTTATGAGGTTATGGTAAATTACATCACCTTGTATTATATTACTTGAATGTTAAATGTATGGTAAGATTTGCTTATTTCTTTCATATGAGCTTACTAAGCTATATAGCTTACTCTGTTTTACTTTCAATGTTTTATAGTGTCACCAAGCTAGATCGAATTGGAGATCTTCGGAGATCGCATCACACTATCAAACTGTCATTTTGGGTATCGATGATCTTAACATTTTGAGTATATGACATGTATAGGGATTCGGTCATTATGTGTCATCATGATTTTAGCCAAATATATTGGCTTGTAATTGTCAAATGCTTGATTTGGTATTTGGCCATGTAAATTGGCTCATTTTGATTAAATTGGTTGTTAGCTTAAGTATATTCGTACATGTGCAAACATTTCCTTTATGATGTGGTCTATAAATGATTGTATGTAAGAAAAGGGTGTGAAGCTTATCTTGAGTATGTACTGAATACAAAAGTGTCTGAATTGAAGATAGAATCTGTGCTGACAGTTTGTGAATACCTGGATGTGTTTCCAGAAGAGATGCCTAGGTTGCCACCGATTAGAGAAGTCAATTTCGCTATTGATTTAGTATCGGAACTTCATCGATATTGATAGCTCCATATAGAATGGCTCTGACCGAATTGAAAGAATTGAAATCTTAGTTGCAAGAGTTGACAGATAAGGGTTTTGCGAGATCGAGTTTTACGTCCTGGGGTGCACCTGTGTTATTTGTCAAAAAGAAAGACAAATTCATGAGACTTTGTATTAATTATCATCAGCTTAACAAGGTTACGATAAAGAAAAAGTATCATTTACCGAGAATTCATGATTTGTTCGATCAGTTGAAAGGGTCGACAGTGTTCTCGAAGATAGACTTGAGATCAGGCTATTATCAGTTGAGAGTTAAAGAGTCGGATGTGTTGAAGACTACGTTCAGAATAAGGTACGGTCATTATGAATTTCTTGTTATGCCTTTTGGATTAACCGATGCTCCTGCAGTTTTTATGAACTTGGTGAATCGAATTTTCCTACTTATTTAGATAAGCTTGTGGTTGTATTTATTGATGACATTCTGATTTATTCCCGAGATGAGTCTGAGGATGCCGAACATTTAAGAATTGTATTACAGGCATTGAGAGATAAGAAATTGTATGCTAAGTTTAGCAAAAGTGAGTTTTAGCTCCGAGAAGTTGGATTTTTGGGACACATTATTTCAGCGGAAGGTATACGGGTTGATCTGAGTAAGATGTCAATAGTTTTTGATTGGAAACCACCAAGAAGTACATTTGAACTTAGAAGGTTTTTGGGTTTGGTTGGTTATTATCGACGTTTTGTTAAGGGATTTTTGATGATTGCTACACCTATAACTAGATTATTACAAAAAAGATATGAAATTCAAGTGGTCTGAGAAATGTCAATAGAGTTTTGAGCAGTTGAAAGCATAGTTGACTGAGGCACCGGTGTTAGTGCAACCTAAGTTGGGAAAAGAGTTTCTGATTTTTAGTGACACGTCATTGAACGATCTTGGTTGTGTGTTGATGCAAGAGGGTAAAGTGATAGCTTATGCTTTGAGACAATTGAAACTGCATGAAAAGAATTATTCGATGCACGACTCGTCGGCTACTATTGTGTTCCCTTTAAAAATTTGGAGACACCACTTATTTGGTGAGAAGTGTCATATCTTTACTGATCACAAGAGTTTAAAGCATTTGATGACTCAGAAATATTTGAATTTGCAACAATGAATATGGCTCAAGCTATTGAAAAATTATAAATTAGAGATCGACTATCACCAGGGGAAAGCGAACATAGTCGCAGACGCTTTAAGTAGAAAGACTTTATTTGCTTTGAGGGCGATGAATACGTGGTTAACCTTATCCGATGATGTATCGATTTTAGCTGAGGTGAAAGCTGGACCAGTATTTCTTCAGGAAATTTGTGAAGCTCAAAAAGGTGATAATGAGTTGCAAGCTAAAAGAGTTCAGTGCCAATCGAATAGTGATTTAGAATATCAAATTGGATCAGATGATTGTTTGAGGTTCCGAGGCATGAAACGAGACATTTTACAGTTTGTAATGAGATGTTTGATTTGTCAACAAGTGAAAGCCGAACATCAAGTGTCTTCGGGTTTACTTCAACCTGTGACTATACCCGAGTGGAAATGGTATAGAGTTATAATGGATTTCGTATCGTGGTTACCTCTGACTCCGAAGAAGAAAGATGTTGTTTAGGTCATTATTGATAAATTGACAAAATCGGCTCATTTCATTCCGGTACATTCCAATTATTAACTTGATAAACTAGCTGAATTGTACATTGATGAGATTGTTAGATTGCACGGGGGTGCCTACGTTTATTATTTTGGATAGAGATCTGAGGTTTACGTCACGATTTTGGAAGAAATTGCAAAAAGCATTGGGTACTAAGTTGAATTTTAGTACCGCATTCCATCCACAAACCGATGGTCAATCTGAGAGAGTGATTCAAATTCTCGAGGATATGCTTCACTGTTGTGTTTTAGAGTTCGAAGGTAGTTGGGAGAATTATCTATCATTGGTCGAATTTGCTTATAACAACAGTTTTCAGTCGAGTATAAATATGGCACCATATGAAGCATTGTATGGTCGTAAGTGTCGAACTTCGCTGTACTTGACCGAGCTTAGGGAGAAACAAATTCATGGGGTTGATTTGGTTAGAGAAACCGAAGAGAAAGTGAAAGTAATTCTTGATTGTTTGAAAACAGCTTCGGATCGACATAAATCGTACGCAGATTTGAAACGGAAGGATATCAAATTTCAAGTTAGTGATAAGGTATTTCTGAAAGTGTCTCCATGGAATAAAATTGTTAGATTTGGTCGCAAAGGCAAGTTAAGTTTGCGTTTCATTGGGCCATATGAAATTATTGAAAGAATAGGGTCAGTGGCATATCGATTAGCTTTGTCGTCGGAATTAGAAAGGATCCACAATATATTTCATGTGTCGATGTTGCGACAATATCAATCAGATCCAACACATGTAATCTAACCGTCAGAGATTGAGATTCGACCCAATATGACATACGATCAATAACCGAGCAAAGTGTTAGCTCGAGAGGTTAAGCGGTTGAAAAATAAAAGTATAGCTCTAGTGAAAGTTTTGTGGCAATGACACGAGGTCGAAGTGGCTACGTGGGAACCTGAGGAAGCTATGAGAAAACAGGTACCCAAACCTCTTTTCGGATAAGATGTTCGGAGGCGAAAATCCCTAAGGGTGAGAGTTGTAATTGTCTATTTTGGGGTTAAATCAGAACAGTAATTTCGGGACCACAAATCCAAAGTAGAAATATTTATTTTATTATTTCTTTAAGGTCTACAGCATGATAGAATAATCATGTGAAAATTTCATTAAGAAATTTTATCGATTGAGTGCCCAATTTGACTAGAAGGACTAAATTGTAATAGATGAAAACTTGAATCTATAAGTTAAAGGTGCCTAATTTTTATGAACTTTTAATTAGAGCCCCTTAAATGACAATTGAACCATTATACCTATAGGATGGACAAAAATGGACATAGTTAGGTCAAATTTTAAAGTTATGCATTAAGTGTATTTAGTAATTTGGCTAATAAGGACAAAATTAACTAAATAAAAGATGTCCATCTTCTCAATTTCATCTCCCCATAGCCGAAATTCACAAGGAAGACATAGCTATCGTTTTGGCCAAGCTTTCAAGCTCGATTGTAAGTCTGTTCTTGTCCCGTTTTTAATGATTATTATAATTTTGAGGTCATTGTAACTTGATTTAGCTATTTAAAGGACTAATTTGAAAGAAAGTTAAAGCCTAAAATTTTACCCATGTTGAATATGTTTGTATTTTGATGTTTGATTGTAGAAAATGCATGTTCATTGTTAGTTAAACAACATTTGTAAAGTGATTTTTGATAAAAACGTTAAATAGGGACTTATTTGTAAAAGTCTATAAAATGTGTAGAAAAGTGTGAATAAATGAAAATTATGGGCGGTTATGAGTAAAAATAATATTCGACTAGGCTTGGGTTGTGATGAAATTGAAACAAATTCATATTACGAGCCTAGGGACTAAATTGTAAAATGTTGAAAAGTTAAAGGCAAAAATGTAAAATTTTCCATAATGTGTTTTTGGGCTGAGTTGAATAATGTGATGATTAAATATGTCAAATGTGATATTATAGATCAAGAAAAATGAAGTTCGGGTCTATATCGGGGGAAAAACAAAGTAATTGACGAATAGATTCCTTTAGCCGTTTTTTGGGACCGAGTTAAGTTCGTATGTTAATAAGCTTTGTTAAATTTGTATTTTAAATGCTTTAATGTATGCTTGAATTGTGTAATTGACTTTACGGACACATTTGGCGACATTCTGGCAAGCAAGAAATCCCAATCGAACCTTAGGAATAGATTAGGATACAAGTGACATGTCACTAGGGTTTTATGTTATGTGATTCTGGTGCTGGTCCTGTACATCCTACTGGTGGCTGAGTATGCCGATATATGTTGCGGTTACTTAACAGCTTGTGTGAGCAGGCCCGTTGATGGCTCGAGAGCAAGCATATATGTGTTATGAGATAGAGGTAGCAATGGCTACATATGTGACACCTTGTGTGTAAGATTTCCCGAGTATCCGACATTATTTTTCCGAGTGGTTCGTTGGGTATGTCAAAGATGAGAATAAGTAGGAAACCATTACGAGTTGGTATAGGTATGTGCTTAAAACTTATATTTATTAAATTCGCGAAATGACGAATTCAAGGAAAGTTTGTGATGGAACGAATTATGGTTATGAGGTTATGGTAAATTACATCGCCTTGTATTATATTACTTGAATGTTAAATGTATGGTAAGATTTGCTTATTTCTTTCATACGAGCTTACTAAGCTATATAACTTACTCTGTTTTACTTTCCATGTTTTATAGTGTCACCAAGCTAGCTCGGATGAGAGACTGTCGAAGATCGCATCACACTATCAAACTGTCATTTTGGGTATCGATGATCTTAACATTTTGAGTATATGACATGTATAGAGACTTGGTCATTTTTTTATATCTGTCATCATGATTTTAGCCAAATGTATTGGCTTGTAATTGTCAAAGGCTTGATTTGGTATTTGGCCATGTAAATTGGCTCATTTTGATTAAATTGGTTGTAAGCTGAAGTATATTCGTACATGTGAAAATATCTCCTTTATGATGTGGTCTATAAATGATTGATGAATGGTTGAATGTGACTTAATGGTTTTGTTGTTGAATGGTTGAGATTGGCTCCTTGGTATCCTAGGAAATCTAAGAATTATGCATGATAAAAGTATTTGTGTTGGTACTTGTGGATGTGAATTTGGTATGATTTGGCTTGGTAGAATATGATGTTGTAAGTATGTTATGTGTGATAATGAAATTATATATTCTAACCTTGATTATGGATGTTTTGGTTGCCTAAGTATACCATGATTTATTCCATTGAACTTGTGTGTATAGGTGTAAATGAGGGTGACAAATGACTTGGTAAATAGCCTTTGTTTTGTCCACACGGGTAGACACACGAGTGTGTGTCTAACACACAGTCTACCCCATGAGCATGTGTTTTGGCCGTGTGTCCCCTGCACCTTAATTTTGAGAAACAGAATGCTCAGAATTGAGCACACGGGAAGAGACATGGACGTGTGTCTCAATCGTGTGAGGGGCACGACCTCAAGCATGGGCGTGTGTCCTGACTGTGTGAAGTCTGCACCTATTTTATGAAAATTATATTAACCACATGGCCTAGCACACGGGCGTGCGAGTTCAATTTGTTCATGCTTTACAAAACTAAGAGTTACATGAGTTAGGGGCACGGACGTGTGTGACCACACGGCTTGCCCGCAGAGGCATGTCCCAAGCCATATAGGCATGTGACCCCTGTTCGTAGCAATTTTTTTTTAAGTTTTGTAAAAATTCCCTTAGTTATCGGTTTAGTCCTGAACCACTTTCAAAGCATGTTTTGGGCATTGTAGGCTCATATTAGGGACTTTATGATTGAATACAAATGGTTTTAAATTTTGTTGAAATTTATGACTCGGAATCGTATGTTTACTTGCGATGTAAGCTAATACCTCGAATCTTTTTCTGGCGTTGAATATGGGTAAGGGGTGTTACACTACCTTTTATGTAAACGATGATATACCTCACGCAACTACTTCCCTGGCAATGTTTTAGTTCTCATGGGTATGTTCATATAGCTGTGAACATCTCCTGGTTCTACAAGAGTTTGAGAGAACTATTCCCCAATAGTCTCCTTGAAGTGGCCCCATTTCATTCTCACATAGGTGGCTTATGTTGTTCAATTCACCGAAACACACAATGGTCATTAAAAGTATTGCTTAACCTATCACATTTTTATTCACTGTTTACATCATAGAAACGGACTTGGGATAAGTACCCCTACAGTGACCTCACAAGGTCTACACAATTAGGTTGTCCCTTTGAACCTAAATCTTGGGATCTCCAGTCAACTAGGTAGGGTTTTCCTTCACATAGCGCATTTTAATTTTTTCTGGGCTTTAGCCCCATTCCTTTTGATGTTTTATCAACTTGATCTCGATTTAAGCCTTTAGTTAGTGGATTCACAATGTTATCTTTTGATTTTACAAAATCAATAGAGATAACTCCGTTTGATAACTCCGTTTGAGATCAGTTGCCTAATGGTATTGTTTCAACAATGCATATGTCTCGACTTACCATTATACATTATATTCTGTGCTCTACCAATTGTTGCTTGGTTATCACAATATATGCATATTGTGAGCACAGGTTTTGGCCAGTCAGGAATATCCTCCAAGAAAATTTGAAGCCATTCTACCTCTTCTCTAGATTTGTCTAGAGCTACAAATTCAAATTCTGCTGTGGATTTGGTTATAATCATTTAACTTGAGGATTTCCATGACACAACTCCTCCTACCAATGTGAAGACATATCCACTTGTGCCTTTGGTATCTTGAATATCAAATATCCAACTGGCATCGGAGAAACCTTCTAAAATAGCAAGATCTCTAGAATAATGTAATCCATAATTTCGAGTATATCTTAGATATCTCAGTATCCTCACAATTAATTTCCAGTGGTTTTCCCATGGATTGCTTATATCTGAGATATCTCAGTATCCTCACAATTACTTTCCAGTGGTTTTCTCCTGGATTGCTTGTGAATCTGCTTAAACTACTTATAGTGAAAGCAATATTTGGTCTAGTGCAATTCATAAGGTACATTAGACTGCCTATGACCCTGGCATATTCCACTTGGTTAATGCTTTTACATCTATTTTTAGACAGATGTTGGCTCGGATCAATTAGGGTTCTGGCTATGCCGGAATCATCCTTACTAAATTTCTCAAGAATCTTGTCCACATAGTATGACTGAGTCAATATGAGACCTTTAGATGACCTTTTAAATTGGATACCTAAAATTAAATCAGCTAGTCTCATATCTTTCATGTCAAATCTTGACTTTAACATGTCTTTGGTACGTTTTACCATTTCATTGTTACTTCCAACAATGAGTATGTCATCAACATATAAGCATAGGATTATATATCCAACATCGATAGTTTTTACATACACACATTTATCACACTTGCTAATCTTGAAGCCATTTGTCATCATGACATTATCAAACTTTTCATGCCATTGTTTTGTTACTTGTTTAAGTCCATATAAAGACTTCACCAATTTACAAACTTTGTAACACCCCGAACCCGAGACCGTCGCCGGAGTCGAACACGAGGTGTTAACAGACTTCAAACCACTTATTAAAAATTTTTCCAGACAAGCTGTCAATCTGCATACTAGTCGCTTTAAAAATCATATCTTGAGCTATGGAACTCAAAATCCAGTTCTGCAAATTTTCCCTGAAACTAGACTCATATTCCCATCTACATATTTTTTTCTAGAATTTTTGGTCGGGCCAATTAGTACAGTTTATTAGTCAAAGTCTCCCATGTTACTGGGGTCGACTACACTGACCTTTGCGCATTACGACCTGGATATCTCCCTGTACAGAACTTCCATACTGATGCCGTTTGTTTCTATAGAAACTACACTCAGAGAGGAATCTATACATATATGGTATGACTCCTAATTATCTCTGGTTAATTTATAATGAATTTCCAAAGTCGGAGCAGGGAATCCAGAAACCGTTCTGGCCCTGTCCCACGAGAACCTGATTATCTCTTAACATACTGTCCATATGATCTTTTCGTTACTTCTATATGAAAATAGACTCATCGAACTTCGATTACATAATTTATTCATCAATTAATTCTACTCCTACTATTTTTAGTGATTTTTCAATCTCATATCACTGCTGCTGCCAGCATCTGTTACGAAAGCAACTATGCCCACTTCGTGTTTACTCCTTGATCTAGCTAATAATTCATCATGCATATCACAAATTATGATCATGACTAACCATGCCAAAGGCTAATCATTGTCAAACTTCCCCCTACTACACTATTGCCATATCATGAATTTTAACACCAAAATAATCAACCATGACGTATGGCATAAAAGGTCGAATTATCAAGATTTGCGACCTAACGTTATGAATCCAAACCCAACCGAACATTTATGCCATTTTCGCATGGCTAAAAGATTACATACCAAAGTTCAAACACAACATAATAGCCTATACATGCCGAAATGTTCTCCTAAGCCAACTAAGAAGAAAGTACCAAAAACTTGCTATCCGGTGTGATGACTTCAATGACGGCCCGACCACGCAAAAAGAGACGAGTCCAAGAAACCTAGAATAGGTGACAAGGAAACACCGAGTGAGTTTATAACTCAGTAAGTCATAAGCAATACACTACCATCCATTAATAACATTATCACAAGAGGAAACAAAATGGAACGAGGCTAGTTACTCCATCCATACCGAACCATACCATAGTTCCTCCGACCTATCGGTTCAATCTCATACCAAATCATGCATTCACATTCCATATACTCATCAATAGAATATTCGAGGCATTTTCATAAATCATTTTTTTTCGTTACAATCATACAACTAAACGGCCTTTCACCCATTCCACGATAAATCTTATGTACGTGACTTCAAGTATATTTGTCACATAGGTTCAACTTACCAAGCTCAACTCCAAATATAAACATAGCACCTATTAGCCATGAACTCAAGATACTTACCCGATCCGCTGTCCGTGATCGACTCAATAGTGTCGCACACTTAGTGTCCATAATGATTCCAGAATATATATTAAGTCCGCACACTCAGTGCTATATAATCAACTCGCACACTTAGTGCTACATAATCAAACTCGCACACTTAGTGCTACATAGTCAACTCGCACACTTAGTGCTACATAGTCAAACTCGCACACTTAGTGCTACATAGTCAAACTCGCACACTTAGTGCTACATAGTCAAACTCGCACACTTAGTGCTACATAGTCAATTCGCACACTTAGTGCTGCACAATTTAAACCCGCACACTTAGCGCCAATCTCATGGTCATAAATGTTTATACCCGCACATTTAGTACCGAGATCAACAACTCAATACATCTCACCTCTTTTCTTTTCATTCAACACTTTCATCATCACATACGTACATGCATATATATATTTATTCATTCCATTCAGCATCATTACATAAACGTTATGACCATTTGAATTAATACCAACTATATGCTTAATGACTTACTTTATGTTGGGTAAGACGGTTCCAACTCGGCTACTCGATGATCTTTTCTTTGCCTTTGCTTGATTCTCTCCCTTTGATGTCTTGATCTATAATAAACACATTTAGTAGTTTAATTTCTTGCTGGATACTTATGTATAATTTAACGGTTTTCACTCCATTTCACAATTATCCTTGTTCAAAATATCAAAACCTTAACCATATTCGATTAATGCTTCAAGGCCGAATGCATTATCACTATTATGGTAACCTAGTCTTGAGTATTTTTTATTCTAATATACAACATCATGAATCAACTCAACCTTATAAGCCAATATTACTCCTTTAATCGGTTATCAAGAGTTAACAAAAATAGTATCACAAACATATACACCTATATGGCCGAATATACCAAATTAAATTTGACCTTACGTATGTGATTACCTATAGTTAATATACATCAAATTTCATACATTTAACCCTTAATTTCCATCACATAACAAGCATAAATCGGGTTTATGGATATACCATGGCCGATTCAATCTAATCACTTCCAAAATCATCAACCATTTTCAATGCATATAACATATATAAACATGAATAAGTTTAATATAATCTCTTAACACATTAACTTCTTCCATCAACAACCTTTTGTTTCTTTATCCATCAAAACTTAAAGGAAATAATCAAATTCCTTCTTTAATAGCCATAGCCGAATGGTCCATCCATCCATCAAAGTTTTAAAAAAAAAATTAGCATGGTCTAAGTAAGAACCATGATAATTAACCTAAAACAAGCTAAAATTTCACAACTTTAACACAATATACTAACCTTATTAAACATTCAAATGGCCGAAAGTTCTTAGCCCCTATTCCTTCCTTCAATTCGGCCAAGAAGACAAGAATGAAGCCCCTTTTTTTTTTCATCACATTTTCATTCTTTTCTTTTATTTATTAAATCCCATAACCCAATATCAATTTCAACAAATATTTTGCCCATCATCAACCCACCTTGGCCGGCCACTATAAGGAAAATTGGGCAATTTGACATGCAAGTCCACCTTTGTGTTGACATGCACTAATAAGCCCCTTTAAAATTAACCTATCATTTTTCACCATGTCTCATGTTGATCCCTATTTAATAATTCCTCATGCAATTGGCAAAATTAAGGCATGAAACTTCCACATATGCATGTACACACATAATAAACATAGAATATAACAATTAATTATCTTCATAACTCGGTTTTGTGGTCCCGAAACCACTTCCCGACTAGGGTAAATTTTGGGCTGTCACAACTCTCCCCCACTTAAGGAATTTTCGTCCCCGAAAATCTTACCGGTAAATAGGTTTGGGTATCGTTCTTTCATCGAGCTCTCGGTTTCCCAAGTAGCTTCCTCGATCCCGTATTTGAGCCATAACACCTTAACTAACGGAACCCTTTTGTTTCGCAACTCTTTCACTTCACGAGCTAGGATACGAATCGGTTCTTCTTCATAGCTCATATCGACTTGAATTTCAACCTCTGATGGGCTAATTATGTGCGATGGATCAGATCGATAGCGTCGAAGCATCGAAACATGAAAGACATCGTGAATCTTTTCAAGCTCAGGGGGCAAAATCAATCTATACGCAACTGGCCCCACTCGTTCGGAGATTTCGTACGGCCCAATGAATCTCGGGCTCAACTTGCCCTTACGGCCAAACCTAAGTACCTTTTTCCAAGGCGAAACTTTAAGGAACACTTTATCTCCCACCTGATATTCAATGTCCTTTCGTTTCAGATCCGCATACGATTTCTGACGATCTATGGCTGCCTTCAGACTTTCACGGATTACCTTTACTTTCTGTTCGGCATCTTTAATCAAATCAACTCCGAAAACTTTACTTTCACCGAGCTCGGTCCAAAACAATGGTGTACGGCATTTACGACCGTACAAAGCCTTGTAAGGTGCCATCTTAATACTTGATTGAAAACTATTGTTGTAAGCGAATTCAATCAAAGGTACATACCGTTCCCATGAACCACTAAACTCAAGGATGCAGCATCTCAGCATATCCTCGAGTATCTGAATTATCCGCTCGGATTGACCATCGGTTTGGGGATGAAAAGCGGTGCTAAAATGCAGCTTGGTACCCAAAGCTTCTTGCAATTTCTTCCAAAATCGCGAGGTGAATCTCGGATCTCTATCCGACACGATAGAAATAGGTACTCCATGTAATCTCACAATCTGAGAAATATACAATTCGACTAGTTTATCCAATGAAAAATCCGTACATACAGGGATAAAGTGAGCCGACTTAGTCAGTCTATCGACAACAACCCAAATCGCATCTTTCTTACTCGTCGACAATGGTAACCCAGATACAAAATCCATCGTGACTCGATCCCATTTCCATTCAGGTATCATGATTGGCTGAAGTAATCCTGAAGGCACTTGATGTTCCGCTTTCACTTGTTGACATATTAAACACCTTAAAACAAATTCAGAAATGTCTCGTTTCATGCCCGGCCACCAAAATTGACGTTTCAGATTGTTGTACATTTTAGTACTACCCGGGTGGATAGACATTCGACCACTATGAGCATCATTCAAAATCATCGAAATAAGTTCCGAATTCCTTGGAACACACAAACGACTTCTGAACCTCAAACAATCATCATCATCCATTTGAAACTCCGATTCCTTGTTCGGAACACACTCAGCCCGTTTTGCAACCAATTCATCATCAACTTTCTGGGCTTCACGAATTTGATGAATCAATAATGGTTTGGCTTTTAATTCAGCTACTAACACATTGTCGGGTAGAACAGACAAGTGCACATTCATCGCTCGTAAAGCAAACAGCGATTTCCGGCTTAAGGCGTCTGCAACCACATTAGCCTTTCCCAGGTGGTAATCAATGACAAGCTCGTAATCTTTCAACAACTCAAGCCAACGTCTTTTTCGCAGATTTAAGTCTCTTTGAGTCATCAAATATTTGAGACTTTTGTGATCCGAAAATACATGGCACTTTTCGCCAAACAAATAATGTCGCCATATTTTCAAAGCAAATACGATGGCGGCTAGCTCGAGATCATGGGTGGGATAATTTCTCTCGTGTGGCTTCAATTGTCTCGACGCATAGGCCACAACTCGACCTTCTTGCATCAATACGCAACCCAACCCGAGTAGGGATGCGTCACTATAAATGCAAACTCTTTGCCTGATTCGGGTTGCACTAAAATTGGAGCTTCAGTCAAATGAGTTTTTAGTTGATCGAAGCCTTTCTGACATTTCTCCGTCCATTCGAACTTAGCATCCTTTTGAAGTAGCTTCGTCATTGGTGTGGCTATCATCGAGAAACCTTTGACAAATCGTCGGTAATAACCGGCGAGTCCCAAAAAGCTCCGAACCTCAGTAATATTTCTCGGAGGTTTCCAGTTAAGTATGGCTGAGATTTTGTTCGGGTCAACTCGAATACCCGATGCGGATACCACATGACCCAAGAAGCTAACCTCTCTTAACCAGAACTCACACTTACTGAACTTAGCATATAACTTCTTATCCCGCAAAACTTGCAACACTAATCTCAAGTGTTCAGCATGTTCGATCTCATCTCTTGAATAGACCAAGATGTCATCAATGAACACAACTACGAACCGATCCAAATATGGTCTGAAGATCCGATTCATCAAATCCATAAATACCGCAGGGGCATTAGTGAGCCCAAACGGCATCACTAAGAACTCGTAGTGACCGTACCTCGTTCTGAAAGCAGTTTTGGGTATGTCCGAATCTCGAATTCGCAACTGATAATAGCCCGATCTCAAATCTATTTTTGAGAACACTGAGGCTCCCTTCAGTTGGTCGAACAAATCATCGATGCGCGGCAACGGATATTTGTTCTTTATCGTCACTGTATTCAGTTGACGATAGTCAATGCACAACCTCATGGTTCCGTCCTTCTTTTTCACGAACAATACTGGTGCACCCCAAGGTGAGAAACTTGGTCGAGCAAAACCTCTATCCGTCAATTCTTGCAACTGAGATTTTAACTCTTTTAACTCGGTTGGTGCCATACGATACGGAGCTATAGAAATCGGCGTAGTCCCAGGTACAAGCTCAATACCAAACTCTACCTCCCGAACAGGTGGTAAACCCGGTAATTCTTCAGGAAAAACATCCAGGTATTCACAAACCACCGGCACAGATTCGGGTTTCTTTTCTAACTCTTTGTCAACAAGTACATACGCAAGGTATGCTTCGCACCCTTTTCTCACATATTTCTGGGCCAACATTGCTGATATTACAGCTGGCAACCCCCTTAAGTCCGCAGACTCAACTCGGATTATCTCGTTATTTGCGCACCTCAAATCAATAGTCTTGCTTTTGCAATTCACAACCGCATCATGCGCGGTCAACAAATCCAAACCAAGAATAACATCAAATTCGTCAAACGGCAAAAGCATCAAATCAGCCAGAAACAGGAACCTCGAATTACTAGGGGACATCTCTTACACACTTTATCGACAAGCACGTAACGACCCAAGGGATTTGACACCCAAATTACGAACTCAGTAGACTCAACAGGTAGAGTCTTACTGGATGCTAAGGTTTCACACACATATGAATGAGTAGAGCTAGGGTCAATCAATGCAATCACATTAGTATCAAAGAGAGTGAAGGTACCAGTGATGACGTCAGGGGAGGATGCCTCCTCTCGTGCGCGAATGGCATATGCTCTAGCAGGAGTACGGTTCTCGGCTCGAACAGCCGTATCAGAGGTCCCTCTTTGACTACCACCCCTACCTCTTAAAATTCTCGGTGGTCTACCTCTAGTTGTCACTCCACTAGGTCTTGCACCTTGAATCTTATTCTTCTCTTCAAGCTCCGTGCAATCTCTAATGAAGTGGTCCTTCGAACCGCATCCGTAATAGGCCCTGTTAGTAGACTTACCCCAACATTAACCTAGGTGTCGTCTTCCGCATTGGGGACATTCAGGTTTCTCTTGACGATTATTGCCCACACTAGCTACCGAAGTAGCTCGAGAGCCCGTCGATGGTTTTGCTCTGATGGAAATTCCCGCAGTCGTCCTCGACTTATTAGTGTCCTCCTTGAACTTCTTTACAGCTGAGAACGGAGCTTTACCCGTCGATCTTTTACGATAGTCTCTAGCTTCAAATTCAGCCTTCTTCTTCTCCTTTCCAAGTTCTTCCGCCTTGCAGGCTCGTTCGACTAGTGTTACGAATTCTTTTATTTCCAAAATACCCATTAGTAGCTTTAAATCTTCATTCAATCCTTCTTCGAATCTTTTGCACATAGCAACCTCATCAGCTACACACTCCCGGGCATACCTACTGAGTCTCACGAATTCATGTTCGTATTCAGATACTGTCATACGGCCTTGCTTGAGTTCCAAGAATTCCTTACGCTTTTGATCAAAGAACCGTTGGCTAATATATTTCTTTCGAAATTCCGTCTGAAAGAAGTCCCAAGTTACTCGTTCGTTCGGGACTATAGAAATCAAGGTCCTCCACCAATAGTAGGCTGAGTCTCGCAACAAAGATACAGCACACTTTAGACATTCATCAGGTGTGCATGACAGTTCATCGAACACCCGAACGGTGTTATCAAGCCAGAACTCGGCCCTTTCAGCATCATCAGTAACTATGGCCCTGAACTCCTCAGCCCCGCGCTTCCTAATCAAGTCTACAGGTGGCTTACTCAGCCTCACAGGATCAGTAACTGATGGCATTACTGGCTCCGGGGGTGGATTATTCAAATTCGGGAATTGTTGGACAGCCGGATTGGTTCGGGCATACTGCGCGACCCACTCATTCATCATGGTAAAGAAGGCTTGTTTAGCCCCTCACCTTGATTATTCGCAGATGACTGAGGTTCAATAGGCGGTGTCCCTTGTGCAGGAGCAGCCGCTACACTTTCAACGTCATCCGCTAAGATTCTTTCTACACCGGGATCCATTACTAATCAAACATAAATTTTAACCGTCAGAAGTCATCACACAGTTAAACATAACATCGCATGTATAGCTAGACTCATACGTGCTATGGTAGTCCTAGAACCGACTAACCATAGCTCTATACCAATCAAATGTAACACCCGAACCCGAGACCGTCGCCGGAGTCGAACACGAGTGTTAACAGACTTCAAACCACTTATTAAAATTTTCCAGACAAGCTGTCAATCTCGTACTAGTCGCTTTAAAATCATATCTTGAGCTCTGGAACTCAAAATCCAGTTCCGTGAATTTTCCCTGAAACTAGACTCATATTCCCATCTACATATTTTTTTCTAGAATTTTTGGTCGGGCCAATTAGTACAGTTTATTAGTCAAAGTCTCCCATGTTACTGGGGTCGACTACACTGACCTTTGCGCATTACGACCTGGATATCTCCCTGTACAGAACTTCCATACTGATGCCGTTTATTTCTATAGAAACTAGACTCAGAGAGGAATCTATACATATATGGTATGACTCCTAATTATCTCTGGTTAATTTATAATGAATTTCCAAAGTCAGAGCAGGGAATCCAGAAACCGTTCTGGCCCTGTCCCACGAGAACCTGATTATCTCTTAACATACTGTCCATATGATCTTTTCGTTACTTCTATATGAAAATAGACTCATGAACTTCTATTACATAATTTATTCATCAATTAATCCACTCCTACTATTTTTAGTGATTTTTCAATCTCATATCACTGCTGCTGCCAGCATCTGTTACGAAAGCAACTATGCCCACTTCGTGTTTACTCCTTGATCTAACTAATAATTCATCATGCATATCACAAATTATGATCATGACTAACCATGCCAAAGGCTAATCATTGTCAAACTTCCCCCTACTACACTATTGCCATATCATGAATTTTAACACCAAAATAATCAACCATGACGTATGGCATAAAAAGGTCGAATTATCAAGATTTGCGACCTAACGTTATGAATCCAAACCCAACCGAACATTATGCCATTTTCGCATGGCTAAAAGATTACATACCAAAGTTAAAACACAACATAATAGCCTATACATGCCAAAATGTTCTCCTAAGCCAACTAAGAAGAAAGTACCAAAACTTGCTATCCGGTGCTGACTTCGATGACGGCCCGACCACGCAAAAGAGACGAGTCCAAGAAACCTAGAATAGGTGACAAGGAAACACCGAGTGAGTTATAACTCAGTAAGTCATAAGCAATACACTACCATCCATTAATAACATTATCACAAGAGGAAACAAAATGGAACGAGGCTAGTTACTCCATCCATACCGAACCATACCATAGTTCCTCCGACCTATCGGTTCAATCTCATACCAAATCATGCATTCACATTCCATATACTCATCATAGAATATTCGAGGCATTTTCATAAATCATTTATTTTCGTTACAATCATACAACTAAACGGCCTTTCACCCGTTCCACGATAAATCTTATGTACGTGACTTCAAGTATATTGTCACATAGGTTCAACTTACCAAGCTCAACTCCAAATATAAACATAGCACCTATTAGCCATGAACTCAAGATACTACCCGATCCGCTGTCCGTGATCGACTCATAGTGTTGCACACTTAGTGTCCATAATGATTCAAGAATAATATTAAGTCCGCACACCAGTGCTATATAATCAACTCGCACACTTAGTGCTACATATCAACTCGCACACTTAGTGCTACATAGTCAACTCGCACACTTAGTGCTACATAGTCAAACTCGCACACTTAGTGCTACATAGTCAATCGCACACTTAGTGCTGCACAATTAAACCCGCACACTTAGCGCCAATCTCATGGTCATAAATGTTTATACCCGCACATTTAGTGCCGAGATCAACAACTCAATACATCTCACCTCTTTTCTTTTCATTCAACACTTTCATCATCACATACGTACATGCATATATATATTTATTCATTCCATTCAGCATCATTACATAAACGTTATGACCATTTGAATAATACCAACTATATGCTTAATGACTTACTTTATGTTGGGTAAGACGGTTCCAACTCGGCTACTCGATGATCTTTTCTTTGCCTTTGCTTGATTCTCTCCCTTTGATGTCTTGATCTATAATAAACACATTAGTAGTTTAATTTTCTTGCTGGATACTTATGTATAATTTAACGGTTTTCACTCCATTTCACAATTATCCTTGTTCAAAATATCAAAACCTTAACCATATTCGATTAATGCTTCAAGGCCGAATGCATTATCGCTATTATGGTAACCTAGTCTTGAGTATTTTTGATTCTAATATACAACATCATGAATCAACTCAACCTTATAAGCCAATATTACTCCTTTAATCGGTTATCAAGAGTTAACAAAAATAGTATCACAAACATATACACCTATATGGCCGAATATACCAAATTAAATTTGACCTTACGTATGTGATTACCTATAGTTAATATACATCAAATTTCATACATTTAACCCTTAATTTCCACCACATAACAAGCATAAATCGGGTTTATGGATATACCATGGCCGATTCAATCTAATCACTTCCAAAATCATCAACCATTTTCAATGCATATAACATATATAAACATGAATAAGTTTCATATAATCTCTTAACACATTAACTTCTTCCATCAACAACCTTTTGTTTCTTTATCCATCAAAACTTAAAGGAAATAATCAAATTCCTTCTTTAATAGCCATAGCCGAATGGTCCATCCATCCATCAAAGTTTTAAAAAAAAAAATTAGCATGGTCTAAGTAAGAACCATGGTAATTAACCTAAAACAAGCTAAAATTTCACAACTTTAACACAATATACTAACCTTATTAAACATTCAAATGGCCGAAAGTTCTTTGCCCTATTCCTTCCTTCAATTCGGCCAAGAAGACAAGAATGAAGCCCCTTTTTTTTCATCACATTTCATTCTTTTCTTTATTTATTAAATCCCATAACCCAATATCAATTTCAACAAATATTTGCCCATCATCAACCCACCTTGGCCGCACTATAAGAAAATTGGGCAATTTGACATGCAAGTCCACCTTTGGTTACATGCACTATAAGCCCCTTAATTACCTATCATTCACATTCTCAGTTGATCCCTATTTTATTCTCATCAATGGCAAATAAGGCATGAAACTCCACATATGCATTACACACATAAAACATAGAATAACAATTATAT